>NW_015117237.1:0-20975 GCF_001443285.1 Poecilia latipinna
TTCCCCTGGTGATCTTCTGGCGCAAAAAAAGCGGACTCGGAAAAAAAAAAAAAAAAAAAAAAAAAAAAACACACACACACTCTACTGCTTTTTTCACCCGTTCTTTCTTTCATACACACACACATACACACCAAAATGCACAAAAACTCAATCTGCATTCCCGCTGCAGTAAATGGGGGAAAAAAAGAAAGAAAGAAAAGGAAAGAATCCCCAAATGACAGATGCACCGTACCCAGCCGGGGTGAGCGGAGTGAGATCCCGCGGTGCATGTTCTCCTCTTCCAGTCCACCGCAATGATCGCCTCGTGTTTTCGCTGCTGCGGCTGATCCGACGTGCCCGGGATGGGATATGGGGAGATATTCCTACACTGCTGCTGCTGCTGCTGCTGCTCCTGCTGGTAGATGTTGTGGTGGTAGCGCGTCTCCTGGGTGAAAATAACCCATATAAGAAAGAAAAGAAAAGAAAAAAGAGGTGGTGGTGGTGGTGATGGTGGGGGGAATCAGCCCTCCAGTCTCTCTCAGTCCGCTGAAACGTGAAAGCGATGAGGGGGGGTGAGGGGGAAGCACAGATAGTTGGAATGTAGGTATTTCTTCCGTGAACACAGGGCCCAGGACGTTTAAATGATCAATCTCCCCCTCTCTCTCCTTCTCCCTCTCCCTTCCCTTCTTTCTTTCTCCTCCCCCATCTCCCTCTCGCTGCCTCTCTTTCTTTCTCTCTCTATTTTCTCCTCCTAGATGTGATTGGACAGTGTGGCAGGCAGCAGCTACTGATCCAATGATATGCACCTAGCTCTGTTAGACTGGGGCAGAAAAAAAAAAGAAAGAGAGGAGTAGGGGAGACACACTACTGAAGAACATTTGTGGGTAAGCACGCATGGCTTCACACACACCTGTAGAGCATGACTAAATCACTATTGCTGTCAGATGTAGGGATTTATTCACCTGCTTGCACACTTCACCTCTCATACACACAAATAATGCTGAAGTACACAGTGACCTCTTCAGGACCAAAACAGGAGAGTCTGTCCCCATTCTATTTAGCTATGGCTGCAAGCAGCTCCCTCCCTTAGGCGCTCCGTGTCAGTCGAGTGTGTGTGTGTGTGTGTGTGTGTGTGTGTGTGTGTGTGTGTGTGCGTGTGCGCGCGGGTATGGTAATGCAGTTGGTCCGCAGTCGCTACTAACTGTGTTTGGGAACACTCCTCACGTCAGCACACCCTGCTGCAGCAGCATTCAGGACATTTCTATTCCTCTCCTCAACAATCTCCTATCCAGTCATCCATCTATTCCTGCTCCTGTGTCTGCTCCGGAGCTCTCCTGTGTCTGCTTAGCCCTCCTGCAGTTCTTTTCCTTCTTTAAAACCAGTAATGAGAAGAAGAAGAAGAAGAAGAAGAAGAAGAAGAAGAAGAAGAAGAAGAAGAAGAAGAAGAAGAAGAAGAAGAAATACAACTCAATTTGTGAAAGGGTTTGAGAGGAGATTTAGAAGGATGACATTGACTAATGTCTAAGCTTTACAAAGTCTTGCAGTTTGGGACAGCAAAAGTTCTGTCTGCTTTTTCTTTTTGAGCTCAGAAATGAAACCCTTCCATTGGTAATATTACAAAGACTCTGGCTTATATTGGCTTCCAATGTCATAGGTGTAGATGAAGGTGAGGGCTGTTGATTTTTTTTTTTATTATTATTATTGGAGGTGAAGTTCAATGAAATACTTTGCCCCCAAATTAAGGATGCCACGAGTATCTACAGAGATGTGTAACGACGTTTAAAGACTACAGAATAGGGCATCACCTAAAAACACAACAAAGCTGGAATCATAAACACAGAACCCGGCAATGTTTTCTCAGTTAATTTGTTTCTAACAAGGCTGCTGACAACAGCTGTTATTAATAGCCCAACCATCTTCACAAATATCAGTCTTCAAATCTTGAAGGCTCTGAGGATCTGGTCTATACGCTGGCCTTCAGTTCTTTCAATGCATTTCAACTGAATTCAAGCCAAATGATTGACTTGATCATTCTAGCAGCTTTGTATTCTTTCTGAAACAAACCACATGTTTTATTGGCCACATTTGGGATCATTGTTTTGCAATCAGACTGCACAGTGGCTATACAGTAGCACGGTTGCCTCACAGCAAGAAGGTCCTGGGTTCAAATCCCAGCTCAGGGTCTCTGCATGTTCTCCTCGTGTGGGTGTGGGTTCTCTCTGGGTTCTTCGGTTTACTCTCACAGTCCAAAAAAACAGGACTGCTAGATTAATTGGTTTCTCTAATTTTTTCCCTAGGTGTGTGTGTTTCCCTGCATTTGATTGCAAATGCATGCCACACTTTTCAGATATTTATTCCTAGCTAAAAATTATTTATAGTATATGTAATTGTCTTTTGTATCATTATGTATCACTTGTTATGTGGGGAAAAAAGTTAAGTCCTCATTAAAATATTTCTGTTGATCTTTACCATGTGGTTATTTGCTATGCTTTCTCCTTTAATCCTAACTTAAACTTAACTGTAATGAAAGGCTAAAACCTTTAAGGAACTACATTTGAATTATTGCCCTTTAATTTGCAGACTAAGGATGTTCTCTCCCCAAACTTGGCCAATCTGTGCAAAACCAAACAGCAAACCAATTCATATCCTCCAGGGTGCATAATGGAAATCAGAACATGCTTTTTGTTTCTGTTAAGAAGATCTTGATAAAATAAAATCATCCAACTTTTTTTTTTTTTCTGGGCTGCATTCTGAAAATCTTTCATTCAGTAAGCTTACCCCGTCATATTGTTACAAGCATGCAGCTCGGAGTGGAAATATCCGGCTTCCTCATATTTATCTTCTCTCAAGATCATCTTCACACCATGCTGCCTTCGCTGTATATTCATACTTTGTTTGCTTGAAAACCAAACCCAAATCCCTTGTTTGTGCACAAAATCTTGATCAATAAATCAGATTCTGATTCTGTGAGACTCGTATGCAGTTAACAGAAAATTACTAGTTATTAGATATGAAGCCAAACTGGTGTGAAAACAACTATTAAGTCCCATCAGACTACTATCCACTGTGAAAGCCTTCTGTATATGAAATATGTACTAAAGTAAGTTATACACATTTTTCATTACTTGGTAAAACATCGATGACTGCCATGAAGTTGCTCCTAAACTGATACAACAGAATCAGTCTGATATTTTCTACTCATATTAAAAAGATTTCAATATAGAAGTTTATCCATGTTACACTGTAGGTGTCTGTATTAAGCAAAATGCCATAGTAATCACAATGACAAGGCAGCTGACCTTTTAATAACTTGGCTTCACTGAGCCGCAGTACTGAACGCTGTATGACATTTAAACAATGTGTACATCTTGCTCCTCCAGACTACTCGGGGTTACAACTTTCAGCTGGAATCAAACACAAATGTTACTGAATTCTATAAATTATAAACTTCTCATCTCTTCATTGTTAATATAGTGGAGCGACTGTCATTTTTTTTGGAATCAGAAGCAACTTTTGCCTGTTGTCTGATCTTACACAACCTTTATACTGATACAGTAATTTTAATTTTCTTAATTAATTCCTTCAATTTTAGTTGGGACTGAAATTATTTTAAAGTATGTTTTATAAATATTGAATTCATTTTTGTAATTTAGTTCAACAAAAATCGCAACAAGAACCACCAAAGCTAATAAAATAAATACAATAACATAGACATACAATAAAGCAATTGAAAGATAGTTTTAAAATGTTTTTACTAAAGCCAGCTGTGCATAAAAGATCTTTTTTGCAGGACAGGAAATCATAAAAATAATAAAGCTGAAAGAAAATTATATTTCTTGCATTTGTATTTTAGCATTTGTCTTCTTTAGAGGAGCAGATAAAATGTTTTGAAGTTGGTAGTGTAGCAGAGAAATGAGATATCACAGTAATAGCTCTATAGATATATCTTCTAAAACTGCTTCCTCTTACTAACATCCCCAGAGTTGCACTTTTCTTTTGATTATGGGCTAACTGTTTTCAAAATCAGGGTACTGTTCAGAACATGTTTCCACAGTAATAATACATGCAGTTCTGTAGCACAGATGTCTTTATCCTCTAACCTTTCCTGAAGATGTCAGTTTTATTTTTCATCATAAAATTACACATTTTCTCAATGGGAGGGCTGAGGGAAGAAAGTTTATAAGTTTTAACCTGCTGTTCCTTCAACTGAAATTGGAAAATATATTCAAGAGAAACAAAAAATAATAATTATGATACGCCACAGCTTTCAAAGAAATGCTGTGAAAATCCCTCAAAACCACAAATATAATTTAACACATAATTTGGAATTTAAACTGTTCTGATGTTATCTTTCTATTTTTTTTTCTTTTCTTTCACTCAAGTTAGTCATTTTCTGTGATGCAATAGGAGGCCCAGGAGGAATGTTTGGTTGCCATAAACCGAAACAGCTATGCCAAGCTGTGCACAGCGTCAGGAACAATTTATCATGCAAGAATGATACTGTCAGAACATGGACTTTGTGGTAATGAATTGCATTTTCTTCTCTGCAGATTAATTCAAATGATTACGTTTCATTACATTTTTTTAAATAACATTTTTATTGGAAAAGAAAAAAACTGACAAAGTGAAAAACAACTTCAGGTATTTTTCTTAACTATTCAGTACTGAAGTGAGGAAAAGAAACACTGGTTTTGTCCTGATAAGGTCAAAAGAAACATTACATACATACATATATATTCCATGTGCAAAGAAGCTATTTTCACATTCTGGTAGATCTTGATTCCATGGAATCAGATTTGGAAAATACTGAAGGACTTTGTTAATGTATGCTTCAGAAGCTTTTTCAGGTATTTGTATTTTATTTAAGTATTTATCTTTCTGACAACTTTTACTCCCTACATTTGAACTCAAATATCTGTTCGTTCCACTGCTTACACTCTCACTGGTTCACACTGGTTTGCTACTTCTACACTTCACTAGTACAAGTACAAGAGAAAATGAGCTGCATGATGAGGAGGTGGGACAAACTGTGGAACCATGGTCTGTGACAAGGATGTCACAGTGACATGGATGAAGAAAGTGAAACGTTGCAGACAACAGAAAAATTCAGAAAAACGAGCCAGTTAGCATCCGTGGCTTTAAATTGGCTCATCGACGTTGTCGGCTCCAAGAATATTTCACAGAAAATGTACTTTGTTTTCTGCAAACATAAAGAAAAAATGAAATAAAATAATGTGCTTTGACGGTGAAGAATTCTTCAAATCTGTTAACTATCCTAATTTGGGTCTCATTCATTCTTAGGTTTGTGTTTACAATTTTCTGTTGCTTTTAATCTTGTCCTTTTTTATTTGTATCTTTTACCCCTTTCCCTCAAGAGGTCCTCCCTTTTGCCAGGCAAATTTAGCTGTAAACATATACTTTTTTTTCTAATTCTGCCCTGCCTGATTAAAGTCTAATTTTAAGAAAATTAAATAAAAACTGACATTCTCAATAGAAAAGACCAGAAAACAGCTTTCTTTAAAACAGTTTTTGACATAGATTCACCAATGGAGAGAGGTTTATTTTCCCAATATTATACATTGGGAACATATTTTCCCATTGTATAATATGTCATCTTATCATAACAAAGCCTGCATTGTAACTAATGGATTACTTATAATTGCAGAGACAACAAAGCAGCTTTTCTAAAGATAATAGGTTAATGTAATTCACTATTTTGAACTAGCAGCGCAATTTTTCATCATGACAACGCATATTTTTAGAATCACAATAAAAAGAGTCCTTGTTTGTCAGAGATTGTGACAGATGCCCAAAAGATTCAGCCTAAAATGTAGCACCAAGGAACATAAGCAATCAGAGCTGAACGTAAGGTTACGAGGGGGAAGCAGAACAATTACACTGAAAGTAACAAACAGAGACTGGTATTTGCACCATTATTAACCAATGCCCATGAGCAAACACAGTTTGTTTTTGCAATATTGCATTTTTTTATGCTGATAAACAAAAGATTGGTTTTCTCATATCACCACGGGAAAGTAGGTTCGCAACTTGAAATTTACATATTACTTTGGGAAAACATACCACGCAAAAAATATACACAACACTTTCTCAACCACAGTGTTATATATTTTATTGGCATTTAATGCAAAAGACACAATACAAAATAGTGCACACCTGAAAAGTGGAAAAATTGTTTTACATGTTGCCAAAGTTTCAAAGTCAAAAGTAAAAAAAAAAAAAAAAACTGTTGTGTGCATTTGCATTCAGCCTTCCTGTGTCAATACTTTTCAGAACCACCTTTGGCTGATATTACATGCTTGTTTTGGGATAAGTACCAGCTCCGCACGTCTAGATTTTTAACAGTTTTTCACAGTTCTTATTGCAAAATAGTGTAATTTCAGTAAGATTGGATGTTTTCTTCTATCTCTACCATAGTTCTAGTTGAAAGTTTTGGGTAAATGTCCTTATCACTTTTGAAAGAAACAACCCCACAGCATCACTTTTGGTCTCATCTCAGTGAAGTATCTTCTTATACAGATTCTCCCAGCTGATCACTGGATATCTGTTCAATACCTGCAGGTTTACAACCAGCCTCTTGGCTAGTCTAGGTTTAGGTGGGTATCCATATTCCTTCGATTTTTAGATGAGGGATTAAACAGATCTCACCATGCAGGGTGTTTACCGTGTATTCATTTGACCTCCAAATAGCACAACAGCCTCGGCAGATAACAGATAATATTAGAACAATGAAATATAACTTTCCGAAACAGCAAAAACAGAACAAAAAGCAGACATGACACTGTAAGCAATGTTTTCGCATAGTAATCAGATTTATATTCCAGCAGCTGCTTGAAAATTGTTTCATCCTGCTCGCCAAACACTTGCATGTCATGCGGAGGGGGCGGCACAAATCAACAACATATTTTATCACTTAATTCAGTTGACTTGTGCGTTGATGGGTTCCTGCTTTGCAGCTCTGCTATTACTGTCCTGCGTAACAGTCTTGGTTATGTAAGAAACCCTGTATCCTCATTTTTCTTCTTCACTTACCACACTACTGCACAAGTATTAAAGCCACTGCATGTGTGCTTTCAATTGCAGATCATATCTGATATCTTCTCTTATGCAGTATTGATTCTGAAATGAACCCTGCGTCGAAATCGACTCATCCAGTACATGGGCATTAATTAAGTTGTTTGGAATCTATATTAATTGGGTAATTATTTGCTTTTCAGAGGTTATTAGAATGAAGCAGCTCATTTGCATATATATATTTGTGTCTAATAGGCAGTGGCATTTTTCTAACCACCACATTTGAGATCAGTTCAGTTTTTTATTTTTTATTTTTTTGTTACATGAGGTTCTATAGTGTTAGCTTCACATATTTAACTTTTCTATTTGTTTTTCCGAGATCCCAGTTGAATAAAACATACCAAGATGTTTGTGACATTCAAAATGTCATAAAATATTTGGACTGGTACCGATAGGGCTTTTCAAACTCATTCTCTTGAGTGCATGTACTGGTACTGTTTTCTGAATACCAACCATTCAAGGTATTTGTTAGGAACAAAAGTAATTATCCCTTCATTAGCCAGCATAATGAAGGCTGAAAAACACTGGGAAAAAAAACAAAAACAAAAAAAACCCACCGCGGTGTGGTAAGGCAGTGAAGAGCTGTCCTGCTGTGACGACTAAGAGAAATATTACATTTCAGGCTATAAAAACAAACTTCACAAGCAAACTTTGTTTTTAAAATTGGAAATTTGTGGAAACTCAATTACCAATTCAAGATTGTACATGGGAGAATTAATCTGAGCACAGTTCCCCTGGTGCGGTGCTTTGGATTCCTTACAGAAACATATTTGTTACTACAATTTTATGGTGCACTAATTCTGACTGTACTGCATTATAATTAGATTATACCGAACTCCTAGTGACATAACTTGAAACTGAAACTGACTGTAATTGTAATTGAGCTATATTTGAATAAAATGTACTATATTTAACTGCATATTTATTTATGTTTGCAGATTGACTTCTGCAGTGAAGTGGACCTTAATGAGCGAGCTAAATGAAATCAGAGCTGTGCAGTCTCCCAAAGTACTAAGAAAAAGTTGTTCAGCTGGAATCTGCTCTCACACTTTTACTTATTTCTTGCCTTATTTCATGTTTCTTACCTTGCATTGTGCTAGAGTATCTAAAAATAGGTTAACCATAAATAAATGAATTATATTTTTATAAAATATCAAGTTTTGCTTCTTCCATGAGGCTGTGCTTGCATTCTCGTTGAGAGTGTGGAGTTCATCTTGAGGAGTAAATGTGCAGAAGAGGATGTCTGATTTTGGAATTGCTGAATGAAAAAAAACAAACAAACAAGATTCCAGACACAACCTGCCAAAATGTGTTTAAATTATGAAGTCAAATTTCTTTTAAGTCATATTTGACATATGTAGCTTTATTATAGCAACAGAAGGTAACACAGTTACTTAACTGTGCTATAAAGTGGAACTATGTACCTGGAAAATGCATAAAACTGTCCCTTCAAAGAAAGAAAAATCAACATCTCTCATTTTTCTGCTACATAGAAAATAGAAATAATTTTGGCAATCCTAAATGAACTAAAATATAAACCTTTAGTGTATTTTGATGTCAGACAGTGAGAAAAAAAAATGTTAGTTGCCTTCATACCATATTGTTCATGGAAATGAATTACTTTTTCTGAATTATTTTTGAATTTTAGTGTTTAAATGAAAATGTCAGCTACAGAAAGGTCATCCAAGATTGATGTACAGCTGTCCAGGCAGTTGCTAGTCATTACGATGTCTTATCAAATCAATAAACAATCAGACATGTCTAGACCCTGCTCTCCGTACGCTAACATTACAGCTGACCCAAAGGTAAATTGAAATGCGGGAACATTACACCAGAGTAAGAGCTGCACATAATAACTAGTTGACAACAAAGTCAATAATATGAACCAGAAAAAGCTGTTCCATCTTTTGTAAGGAGTGATACACAAATGATTTAGATCTTTAATTGAAAAAAAACAACAACTGTGAAACTTCAATAAGCATTTATAAGGAAACCCACAGATCTGTAATATTGAAGAGCTGAAAAGAAAAATACTGAACGCAGCAAGTAATTATGTGCAATTCTCTGCTTTTTTCCTACATTTTCAATTGCTTTTGTCATGTTGATTAAAATGTATTATATGTATCTCTATTGGATTCTCTCAACCTCCACAACATCTAAGAATAAGTTTGTTATTCCTAGATAACAAACATATAAGTCCTAACAAGCAAAACACTTGAACAAGTTGTCAAAATATGCCAAGCATAATTCGAAACCTTCCCATTCTACTTTTTTCTCTAAATCTGTCCTGAAATGGTAAATTGTTCCCAGGTGAATCTTGACTTTCTCCACATAGTAAATGCGTGAAGTATTAGATCAACCAATGATCAGTAGGCCAAAGGTGCATCTCATGAACCATCGACTGGCAAGTATATAGTGTATATAGCCAGAACACGACAACATTACATTTCTGTCAGCAGAAGAACAAGGATTTGGACAACAGAGAAGAAGAGGAAGAGGAGCGAGGCTGTGTGGAGGAGTAACGAGGCAAAACGGAGGAAGAGTCAGAAAAGGCCAAGGACATAACGCCAGTTTCCATCGCTCCAGCATCGTCAGGCAATGGTTTGTGACCCACAACAGGATGCTGATGGAGTTCCTCTCACCCTTCTCCTTATTACTGAATCTTATTGAGGAATTTTCTGAGCAGCCGGATGCTTTTTATCGTTATTATTGCTCTGTAGTGCTGTCTTTTCATTTCTGTCTCACAATGTCTGTCAAAAAAATTAAAGTAAAACAGTAGCAGTTGTTCAACAGAACATCCCTCCACTGTTATATTGGCAACAACATTAAGCCATTTGACTGTCTCATCCGTACACAATGAGACAAGGACTTATCATTCTGATGTGCATTGACACAGATATGTACTTTTGAGATATGGACAAAGGATTTTGAGAAGTAAACTGGCAGGTAATGCATGGTGCTTTGCTGTTTGGATGAATTGTTTTGAGAAATGCACTTACTGCTTTGCAAAAGTTGAGGGTGATTTGAGAAGTCCCATAGTGACTGAGAAAAACTGTAATTGAAACTTATATTTAGAAAAAAGATATTAATAAATAACTTAGGATTTTCTGATTAACCTTGGAATCTTATTGTATTTTTTGTTACTGAAAGTATAAATTGTTGCTACTGTTGCTGTACTTTTTTTATACTATCCTCCACTTTTTTTTTGACAATTTAATGTTAGACAAGCAAGCAGGTGGACGGATAACATCTGTGTGCATTAGCACACTTAATTGTTATGAATTTGCTATTTAAAGGCTAATTAAATTCATATATCATCAGCTGTATCTAATTAACCTCTAACATATCACCAGTGGAGCACAAAAGCAATCCAAGTTAACTGAGCTTGGGTCAGTTGTTTCCTGCATTAAAGGAAGAGCCCGGCTCATCATCTTTAATGGCTCCACTGCCATCTCCACTGCACAAAAACAAATTATTTATTTCACTGAAGAAACAATATGCACTGTTTGGTTTCAATATTGTCTCAGAAAGCTAAACTCTATTTTTATTTACCTTAATTTTTCCATCAAATAGTTTTATTTTATTTTATTTTTTTTCCAATTTCCCTTTCAAGTCTTCAGCCGTCTAAACTTTGAGTCTGTCGTTTTGCTTCAGATTTCAAGATTTGCTTATTAGGCATATTCCTAATTTGACAGTCATTTATTATTTGTCAGGCTTCTCAGGTTTAAAAGCCCCCCTCCCACCCCCAGCAGTCTTTTGTCTGTTTGCTCATTCAACCATCTCATCAAATCAACGTTGATCTCATCAAATCAACATTGATCTCATCAAATCAACGTTGCATCCTCACGCCGTTACTTATTCCTGATCAGTCCACCATTCATTCTCCTCATATCTCTCCAGCTTCTCTGTCTCCCCTCCAACACGTTCCCTCTGTCCATCTATTAAATTATCCCTCTGTCTCTCAGCAGCCCAACTCTTTCTCAGTTTGTGCGTCGCTCCCGCAGCTCCCGCAGCTCCCGCTTGCTCCTAAAATATTCATTGACGTCTTAAATACTTTTTCTGTTACCTATCCATGAATCTTTCATTCTCCAGTGCAAGCCCCATGTGCTGCATAGCATTAAATTTACATTCATTTAAATATTCACTTTTAAATTTTATTGAAACTATTATTAGGATATTAATTTTTCAAAGTGACATCTAGTGGCATGTTTTATTGCACTATGTACTTTAGTATGAGGCTCCAGAATTTGCTTTTAGAGCTAAACGGTTTTTCATTCTTGCATATTAAAAACTGAGCCACTCGTCGTTTTCACATTGGAGTGCATGAGAAGTTTTAAATGGAAGAGAGAATTTCACTGAAAATACCTTCAAACACGATTTACATGTGCAGAAAAAGGTTAGTTGTATTGTCAGTTTGAAACAACAATAGGAAACAGAAATAAAGGGATGAAATATGTACAAGTGACCCTTGAGCACTAATACACCCCTTTATTATTACAATACAGTTAGTGCATTGGATAATAAGTTAAATGGCTTCTCTCAGATTAATCACGTAGAATGACTTCCAAAACCCTTTGTCCATGGTTCATTTGAGAATTAATCAGTTCTCCAGTTCACATCAGTCTTCTCTGAATGAGTTCAGACCCAAGACTGTTTCTGGATCCTGCTTTGTTATTGCATGAATGAGCTTGAAAGCAACCGTGTTCACTTACAGTTCAGAAGTGTTTCTCGGTTTAATGCTCTAACAACAGAGCAGAGTCTAGTTTTAACGTAATTCAGCCCAAGGCTTAGAGAATCAAGACAATTCAGTATTCTGATAATATTAGCATCAAACCTCCAAATGTTTTGCAGCAGTAAAACTGGCCAAAATGGTTCTTCTTTTAGTTTTTGGTGGCATTTCAAGTAATCATTGTTCAGGACCCTTCATAGTGTAGAATAAGATTTGTTGAAAGTCTTTGATGTTGTTTACACTGTCTTTAGACATGGGTTTCATTTCTTGTCATTGTTCATTTTCTGGAATTTTAGAGTTGCACTCTATATGGTGGCTCACGCTCTTCTTTTAAGCGACTCTCAAGAAATTGTTGGAATTTGTCCCTTATTTATCTAATAGACCCTATTCTGAAAAATGGGAAAATTTTTTCCAGTTTTTCCCCAGCATTTTGTTCTGGGGTCAAGTTTTTCACAAATGCTTTAAACGTTGGCGGTCCTCAAGGATCCATTTTGGGGTCAGTGTTATGTAGTTAACATGATCTTCCTTATGTCTTTAATCACACATGATGCAGATAATTCACAGATTTCCTTTCCACTGAGTCCAGGTGGTACCACACCCGTAAGAACTATGAACTGCACTGAAAATATGACAACTTTCTACATTCATAGCACACAGATACAGATCAGAGATGGAAATGTTTGTTCCTCTGCAGTCCTTGCATTTAACTTAGCTCAGCGTCAGTAATCTTTAGGCACCAGTTAGAATTTTAGGAGTCATTTTTGTGTGCTCTCAAAAGTAAAACGCCACCAAACAGATCAGCTCGTTGGTTAAGAGAAAATCAAAGCTTCCATTCATACTGTAATTTAGAGAAAGACGGTTATTATTGCTTCAGTCACTCTAAGATTAGTTTATTTGTTCTGGCATCAGCCAGTCTCCGTTGTCTTGTCTGCCGCTGATCCAGAACTGTGCAGCCACAAAAAGAGGCATTTGAAACCAGATGTGTACATGCACTGTTTAACAAGCAATAAAAGATTTTTTTATTTACTACGATATGAAATTGTACAAAATCTTCTTGTTATACATTGGTTTACAGTACAAAAAAGTGATTTGTCTGTGGAAAGCATCATGTTTGAGGAGCTAAAGCTGCAGGAGGGTCTGCTTCACTCGACAAAATAGATGTTTGTCGTTTCATGCAGAAACGACATTATGTGAAATCAATTGAACGGCACTATTCTACAGCTAATGTCGAATTGGAATGTATGCAATTAACTTTGAATCTTTCTGTAAAATTAGATTAAATTAAGCATGTCTTACTTTTAATAACGTGGATCTCTTATGTTTTATGAAGTGCCTTGATACAACATGTTCTGTGAATTGGTGTTGTGTAAAACTGAATTGAATTTTAGTCACATTTGTAATCACAGCCAGAGAGCTTAAGCCTCTTTGGAATGGTGTCATTTCTTCCACAGGAAATATTTGTTTGCTATGCATTTAAAAACTGTCTGGTAAAAAAAATAAAAAAATCTCCTAAAATATTCGATATTCATAGAATACATTCTGGTATTTAGCAAACACAAAAAAAAATGTTGATAGTCTTGACTCGCCCAAAACAAGATACATTTGATGATTCTGATTTTAATGTCAAACGGTAAGAAAAAGACAAAGGCATTTTTTTTATAAAGTGCATGTAATTCTATATTTGTAACTGCCTGTATATACATGGTTGAATTAAATATATCACAGTAAAAATACAAAATAAATTCACAATCATTCGTTATACCCTTGACATGAAGTCATAAATATTCAAAATTACATTTGCATAGCATAACGCTGTCAGAAAACCTCCCTCTCACTGCCCATCTTCCTGACATCAGTTCATAATGTAGTTGTGTTTTAAAGAGATGTTGTAATCCCATTATGATATTGCATGACAGAACAGTCAAATCAAGTTAAAGTTATTTATAAAGCACTTGTCACAAAGTGCTTCCAAGAAAACAGAAGACAGGCACACAGAAACAAAGGACCATAAAGACAAAACCAACATCACACAAATTTAAGGTCATCCATTTTAACACGTAAAAAGGCAGACAAGTTCTTTAAGAGATGAGCCTAGATGAAATGTGAGAATGAATTATGCTAATAACAGAGATTATAAGGATGAGATGGTTGAAAAATCTATGCGTTCATGACTCTAAATATTAGATTCATGTTTATGAAACGAGTGACAAAAAAATGTTGATTTTTTTCTTTTTTCACAAACTTTATGTTTTATAAACTGCACTTGCATTTCCCAAAAAAACAAATCAACCAGCAGACAAACATTGCAACTGTGCACTACAATTGGGAAGACACTTCCAATATTGTACCTGAGGATGTTGTGATTGATTACCAGTTTCTTTTGGCACCTGTAATCACATTTGTTGGGTAGAACCTCAGATGAAACCAGTAATTCTGATACAAGGCAACATCAAATAAATTGTGATATCCTGTGTGACCCCACAGATGATACCAGTGTTCAGATAAGTTATGTGCGTGCGTGCGTGCGTGCGTGCGTGCGTGCGTGCGTGCGTGCGTGCGTGCGTGCGTGCGTGCGTGCGTGCGTGTGACAGTAGGCACATATAATAAAAACGGAGAGTCATCTTACTGGGACAGAGAACATCTGCAGATTATTACTTTGAACCAATAAAGCTACAGAAGTGATCAAGTTGTCACTTTCACAAGGGTCATTGTGTTCTGCAAAGGGAGGCATTAAAGCTGGTAGTGGTTTAACACACACACACACACACACACACAAATAAAGAAGGCACCCACAAAGACAGAACTAACAATTCACAAAAAATCCAATAAACAGCTGCCACATTTAAAATTCTTGCACTTTTATAAACATATTTAATCAATATATATCGAGTAAGATAAATAGAGACGCCCTTGAATAATGATTTTCTGTTTCTGTAGGATTTATTTTAATTTGCTGAAATTTTGCTCTAATTTGTGAGATGTAGAAAAGACAAATGTTTATGCAGTAAGAACGGTCTCATTTAATCTAATGCTTAACATATGTTATAAATGTCCTGCAGTTCCAGCAACATACCCCACCGTCTTTATGTCATTCCAGAATCCTAATCTTAGCCCAACTGTCTGGTTGCAACTCTCAAAAGTCTCCAAGTTTTAACCAAGTTTGCTCTTCAGTTGAGATTAAGCAGTCGCACTAGGAGAAAATCTTCCTCCATCATTGTTCTGGCTAACTTTGTGCAATACATGAGTTCCCGCAGCATGAGGCTGCCACCACTGTGCTTGATAGTTGTATCTGTGCTGGAAAGCTTCACCTGGACTCCTCTAAAACTTTATTGTGATCAAAAAGCTCAATCTTTTTTCTTTTTTTTTCTTCTGATAGTAAAACTTTTCTCTAGAAGACATTTGGCTTGTCCATGTGAGTGACTGCAAACTGAAGCTCAGCTTGAAGGAATGTGTCTTGGAGCAGAAATTTATTTCATGGTGGAACCATGAAAGGAAGATGAAACTCAGTCAAAGATGAAACTCAAAAAAACTTCACTTTGAACAGTGACTAGTATTTTATCTCTCAGTTCAAAATACCCAGTGGTTTACAGGTTGTTCTTGAACATCCTCACCAATTTTCTTTCATTTAAGTTTTGGCGGCTTAGTTAGGTGATTAACATTTGAATACAGGTGGGAGTTCCAACAGGATATAGACTCCAAATACATATGACAACGATTTAAGATGCACATAGACTAGAGGCTAGGATTTAGCGTAAGGAGTGGTCCTGTCCTTCTACATGATGAAAATGCTTGGAATATCAACTATGCTGAAAGCTTTATCTGTTCCAAGAAGCCAACAAGTTCAAATGAACTCAGCCAGTTCTGCTGAGAAGATAGGTTAAAATATCCAGGAGAGTTATGAGAGGAGCTTCCTGTTGGTTACAGAAAGTGTAGCCAATTTTCTGTTTGCAAAAGGGCATTTAAGCAATATACGAGTCCACACTGAAAAAAGAAAACCTTATAAGATATATCAATGACTATCCAAGTGAAAAGTGTGAAAAACTGCAGCAACAGTCATTGGTATTTATCACAACTTCATGGTGGGAAGACAGGACATAAACTAGCGAGAAAAGGTCATTGGGTGTCAGGTGGAGAACAGGGGACCTAGTGATAAGTAAAGATGAGGGAAAGTGAGCCGTGAGTTTAAAACACTTGTGAGAAAATGGTAGAAAAAAGAGGAATGAGGGCAGTTGGTAGATCTGGAAGGAAAAATGTTAAGATACAAGAAGTGAAAACATAAATAAAAACATGAGATCTTGTTTACTGTTTCTCATTCTCTTGAATTAGACAGCTTGCAGTCACCTGTGTTTAAAACGGTGGTGTCATAGATATCAGAGCTGGGCACTGAGCACTGATTTACTCATGGCATCAGAGCAAGCATACATCCCAGCGCAGCAAGGAGCCATAAACACGTCTGGGTCGGTGTAGGGTGAAAATAAAAGCTCTGTAATTGGTCATTCCCTGAGGACTGGTTTGGGCAAAGGTTAGAAGCTGAAAAATGGCAAACAAACAATGTGGAAACTGTTCATTAGACCGCAAGCCACAAGACTGCGTTTTACAGTTGTAGTCATTTAAACTGAGATAATGAGACGCAAATGTATTGTTTTCAATTGAGGAATTTATTCTTCCTGTGCATGGTTTATTTACTTGAGAACAGCTATCTTTTAAAGGTTTGAAACCAGGTAAAGATCTGGAATTATTTTTGAACCAGTTTTTGGTAGGCTAAAAAATATTATAAGCATCTAGCCTAACAATATGCAGTGTGTCCGTCAAAAGCATTCATATCGCTTTAATTTCTTTCTATTTTCAACAAACAAATAATCAAATTTATTCTTGGGGATTATTACGACAGCCCAAAAAACTTTAGTAAATAATTGTGCAGAGGAATTAACATGATACATGGTTTTCTAATTATTGTTTTTTGTTGTTGTTGTTGTTGTTTTTGTTGTTTGTTTCTTTTTGTAAAATGTATGAAAAGTGTAGCATGCTTTTGTATCCAACCCCCCAGTGAGTCAATACTTTGTTGAAGCAGCTTTCACTGCAGTTACCGTTGGGGCACGTCTCTTCCAGCTTAGAAAACACAAAGCTGGAGGACCTAACAGCTGGAGTTATGCTCAGATTAAATTACACACAGGAGGACTCTGTTTAGAAATAATCTGATAATTTATCAAGAAAGTTTACAAAAATTAGTTGGTTGGCCAATTTTATTGAGGAGTATCACAGTAAGGATTTCACATTCAAGATTTCATTTGCGTGGTTTGTGAATATGTAAGTTTTTCATATGTAAGTTCTTCTTCTTTACAATTAAAGCTCTACTTTGTGTTAGCCCATCACATAAGATTCCCATAAAATACATAAAACATTTGTGTTGTAACTAAAACAAATTCAAGGGTACTGAATACTTCTGCAAAGGCAACTGTGGATGGATGTTTCGCAGCGCAAGAATACTCGTCCTTGGCCTAAATGCCCCCCTAAAAAATTTATAGGAATCCTGCCTCACCTGCAACCTTTAATATTTTCCCATCTAATATTTATACCCGACGATAATCAGTGTGCCTTTGTCTCTGCGCGTTGCGAGCGCTGCCCGTGTAAACCCACAGTGCCTGAAATTGATGTCCGTGTTTTGCAGCCTGGAGGAGTTTCCTGCTGTCGTCTTTCATCAAATGAAATAAGGCACTCTCATCACTTGGAAGGAGGGGGAGCTGGAGCTTCTCTGTTTCAAAATATTTGTGTTCTCATGTGTCTAGCCGGGCAAAGCCCCAGTTTGTGAGGTAAGAACGTTGGATTGAGATGATGGTGTAGAGTGTGGAAGGGACGTGTTCACTAGTGCATATTGTAACTGTGTGTTCCTCTTTGTTTGTGTCAGGGAATTTATTGCTGAAGGTATCGCTGAGCTACAAATAGCCGCAGCGCCAGCCTTGGAATTGATAGGCCAGCTGTTGCTCCCAGAGACCTATAGTCGCTGCTATGGGAGGTAAAAACCTTTTGGAGTGTCAATGAAATCCTGTTGCTTCACTTTAACAATCCTCCTCCATCCCTTGTGTCGTGGTGGTGCATGAGACTCCTTTTTAAATTCCCCCGTGTGGGAAACGTTGCATCAAGTCTAATTTGTCAAATTAGAGACGATTTATGCAGCAGCCACACACTCCCTGCTGTGTTTACTTAAGCAGCGTTCTAAAAACATTATAGTTATAAATTTGATCCTTGTTGAGAAGGGAAAACTTCTTATCAGTCGAAGATGTGCTGTTACAGGACGGCTCATGAGCGCCGATAATTTATTTATTTGCTGATTTATTTGTGCTTGAAGTAACACAAACGAGTGTTTTAAAGACGAACAAAAGCGTCACATAAGTGTGAAACCCAATCAGTATGTTCTGCTGTCTGAAGCACGTCTGTCCTTGCGGATTAGAAGGTCAAAAGTGTAGAAAAGCTCCATAAAAAGAAACATTCAACCAAATAGAGCTGCAACAAACAGCAGGCCAGTGTTCAGGGTCTCTCTGGGGAGTGATGGATGCTTCTGGCAGCTGTCCTTGCTTTGATGTGTTTGTGGTCCAACCTGGCTACCATAAGAGCTCACTTATTATTTTTTTTTTTTATTTGTCTAGTAAATGATCATATCTGAAGAGTCAACATGCGCTCTTGTTGAAAGCCCATCACTCCCTCCAATACGCACATGTTCATAAAAAATAATCACAAGTGTGCAAAAACACTCTAGGTTTAACGCAAAAATTGCACATTGCATTGGAAGACTGCCCAACACTCATAAAGTAGATTTACATGAAATCCTACAAAACAATAAAGAATTTAAATATTTAGTTGGGAAATTAAAGAACAAATTTACTAAGCTATTTGTTAAGATGTGCAAACTTATATATGGGTGCTCTTTTAAATCTAATTCTAAAACCAAGTCAGACCTGCTCCAGAAATGTCTCTACAAATGAAAATGTTTCTCTGTGTGAGGATGCAGTTTGTCCAGGTTTCAGTACATTTAGCAAGCATTTAGGGATGACCCATTCATATTAATGGAAAGTACAGCCAGATCCCTTTTTTTTAATCTGACAGCAGTTTGGTATACAAACCTCGCATAGAAAAAAAATGCATATCCTCAACATTTAATAGCATTGTCTTTGAACTGCTGTTTATGTTTCTTTTAGAGTAACATCTTCCTCCTCACTGAGTGGCCTTTCAGACGATGTTGGTTCGGGATGCATTTCACTGTGGATAATGACTTAACAGCTAAAGCCACACTTTACAAAGCTTTTGTTCTGGGGTCAATTTGCATATTTCAAACCAAACCACATTAGTCTCTGGGGCACAGGACCCGTCTCCTTCCTGAATGTTATGATGGTTAGACATTCCTATCATAGCTCGACTTGCATAGAACTGTTTGAACACACAAACATGACAACTCCAAGCATCTGGATATGGTTCTCAAGAACAAGAAAGCAGTGTCTTCCAGGTGTAGCCTTAAAATACATCCGTTCATTATTGAAGATCTGTCAGCAAACATTTGGGAAGATGCATTTATGAATCTCAGCTCCTCTAGGCTGCTGCACTGCAGGCAAGACCTGGGATCATGCTCAAGCAAGTGGGGGGCAGTCAGAAATTTTGCTGAGTAAACAGAGGTACAGTCAGCACCCACAAGAGAAATAGGACACTTTCGTTTCTCTTATAAAGAAGATTAAGCAGAATGTAACTGCATCCAAGTTTAACATTTTTTTGTTAAACCTTTAATGCTTGAATTAATGTATGATTATGTAGTGCTTTCAAAGTTTTTTAAATTAAATCATCCATCCATTCATTATCCAACATGATTATCTCTTGTTGGGTCATGGGACATATAGGTCACCTATCTTCTGCGGTCAACAGATGAAAGGCGACAGTCCATCAAAAGGCAAGACAGAGACAGACAGGACAAACCATGCACACTCACACCTAATGAGAATTTAGAGAGATCAAGCCACGTGACAGTCATGTTTTTAGACTGTGGGAGGAAGCCAGAGTACCCGGAGAGAACCCACGGATCCTCAGGAGTACAAGCAAACTCCAGGCAGAAAGACACTGGGCCGGGATTCAAACCCAGGACCTTCTTGCTGTAAGGCTTGCCGCTACTGTGCAGCTCTAAATTAAATTAAATCAAATCAATAGCATGTTGATTAGAATGTAGGCATTTTGATTGAGAAAACTCTCAGCAACTGAAGAGGGCAAAGTACTATCAACATAATCTTACTATGTTTTGAATATGCATTAACATGCATAAACAGCCATTAACAGCCATTACTTGAATGTATGTATCAATGTGTGGTGGTTGAGGGCATTAAAAACTTTGTTTTGAAATAAACTTTTTTTTTTTGTTTTGTTTTGTTTTTTTTGTTTTGGTTTTTTTTGGCTTTGGGAATATGAGGGAACGGCAGATCTTTTGATGATATTTTTCCGTGCTCAGTTTGAGTGGATGGGTGGAGTTTATGGACCTGGTTTTTTGTTTATGGTTTGACATAAACAAAAAAACTAAGTGCTATTTTTAGGTGCTTCTATTGCTTGAACAAATATGTTCAATATAAAATAAGATAAATCTTTATTCTACTTGTACCAACATACAACCTGCAATAGTACAATGAGGTTGGTCTACTGACCCATGCAATAGAGAAATGCCCTAATAAAAATGAACTCCTTTACTAGCACTATTGATTCTCAACAGTGTATATGTTCATACAGGGAGAAATTTTCTGAATCCCCAACTAGACCAACCTCCTTTGGAAAGATGATGCATTCAGTTTTAGTTGTAGTAACTTTATAGTATAAATTATCCTCCAAGGAGAAGGAAAAGTCACGCGCAGATGGCGCTGTTTTAAATTCAAATTCTCATTACATGCTCAGAAGGAGATGCAGCAGGGTCAAAAGAGAAATTACTAAGCGATGTTCAAAATACAGACACCAGATAATTTTGCCTAATATTCATTGGGTTAAGCAGCCCTGCCTTTATCCAAGCTAGATTGCAAATGGACAGTTTCACAATTAACCACATTGGGAAGGATTAAAGTGCTTTGGCTAAATTACCTTTATTGATCAAGCAAAATGTCAGCAATTATTGTTCTCAAAATTTGCACAATAAAAATGATCAAAACTGTAAATTTAG
>NW_015117238.1:0-2622 GCF_001443285.1 Poecilia latipinna
AGATCAGTGAGTGTTTACTTTCATGTTATTTTGGTTGTTGTTTGTGATGAAAGGAGAATTTTTGGTTGTTTTGGAGAGAAATCCTGTTTACAGATTTTTTAAATGTCTTAATTAAAATATTTAATGGAGATACTTTCAAGGTCAAATATCAGATTCTAGACATTCAGAAGTTAGATATTTAGAAATGTCTGCTGCTGATACTGATGTTAGCGTCAGCTGTTACATGTTTAGCATTGAGATGCTGAATTAGGTTTACGTAGCTGTGCTAATAAGCTAACAGCTTTTAGCACAATTTGAACACAACAGCAGATTTTTCCAGCTCTGAACAAACTGATGGTTTCTAGGTGTTTGGATGTGTGGACAGTCAGATCTCTGGTGAGTATAGCAGGTAGGTCACCAGGATCGGTTCCTGGTTCTGATCCACCCCTTCTGGACCGACCTGCTGTAATAAATCTGTCACTGCAGCAGAATCTCAGGTAGGTGAGTCATTAACATGTTCCAACAAACTGGGATCATCTGGAGTAAAACCAGCAGGGAGACGAGAAGCAACAACAACAACATGTGACCAACTCCGGCCTGCAGGCCCGATTACCTGGAACCAGAACCCCAGAGGCTAACAGAGCAGTTAGCAACACTCTCCTTAGAGAGCAGCTGATCAGAAGTATCAGGATGAGGCCAGGTTGTAAAGTCAGATTAAAGTCCATGGACTGAGAGATGAACTGGTCAGGGGATCATGTAATGGTTCCCAGTATAAACCAGTTCAGACTGAAGCTCCACCAGTCAGAGTTTCATTGTTTCGTCTCTGGATGAGGAAGTTCAGCGCTTCATGCAAACAGTTTGCTGCTTGAACCCGTCCTACCAGCTGATCCAGACGGTGAGCTGCGGTTCAGTCAGCTGACAGAGAGTCAACAGTACAGCAGACTGGGTGTGACCAGGTTCACTTTCTACTGTAGTCACCATGACAACCTGCTTTCACCTCAGACTGAAAACAGGAACTGGAGCGTCAAGTTCATTTAGAAACCATCAGAATGATGCTATTGTTTCTAAATTATCATAACTTTATGGATCAAACAGGAATATTCAGTGAGGAAGTTGGAATGTCAGGTAAGTTATAACTTTTCCTTTTTGAAAATATTTTCCTGCATTTGAGCTATTCAGATCCGTATAGCAAAAACTTTGCGCCACCTTAAACAAATGTTAACAAACTTTGCATTTTGTTTAGATGTGAACAGGAGACGGTGAATGATGAGTTCACGCCAAACACGTTTGTTGTGAACTCATCATTACTCTCATAACGTTTTAGAAAAACATCTTTTTAGAAGTAATTTTACTGCATTGTTGTTTGTCTTTTTATCTCAGTAACGTCATTATAAAGTATCATTAGTTTTACTTCAGTAAAATCCCTGATTCACTGAATAAATACTATAAACGAAGATCAAACATTTTAACCAGAAATGCTCCAAATGTTCAGTTTCTGTTGAAGTGAGACCTCCTGTCTCTCCACCAGCTTTGTTGTTCTGACGTTATCTTCTGAGTCTGAGGAAACATTGAGATCAACAGTAATCAGTGGAAACATTCCTTCATTTTCCATCGTAAACATCAACTGGATGAATCTTCATGAATTATTCATGAACTCTGAGCATCTGATGGATCAGAACAGAGACGCAGAGATTCAACCTTTGACCTCAAAGTTTCCTTGATTCAGCAAACCTGATCTGAGCAATGACTGATTAACAGGATTTAGTTTTACTTGTCTTCCAGTTACTGTTGGACACCAGGTCAAAGGTCACAACAACAGTTTCTACTGAACCAGTGGTTGGTTGGGTCTGGTTTAAAAACACCCTGCTGGGGTCACGCAGAGGTCAACATGTCTGTTCTGGGAGTTAATCTCCCATGAGATCCATCTGACCCTCATGAAGAAGTTATCTGGACCAGGAGAGAGGAGAGGATCTGGACTTAGATTCTGACCCACTGGGTCAAACAGAACATCATTCATTACAGGGAAATGTGATGGATGTGTAACAAATGAAACCATAGAAAATATTCTGATGTGATGTGGAAGACAGAAAAACTGATTCACAACCTGGGAAAGTTAACCTGGATAATATGAAAGATATCCCAGCCAGATGGTGGCAGTAATTCACTGTATCGTTGTTTTCTAACCACCACAAAATGAGAAGAAGAAGAAGTAGGGTCTGTGACAGAACCGCTGTGTCCTCCAAAGGCTGCATCTAAAGGAGAATTACGCCACAGCGATGCCCCTATTGGTCCTTCTCCTCCTCGTGTTCGGAGGTTGGGTCTGGTGTGTACTTCACTCTCCACCGTATCCCAGGATGCATTGCAGGCTGGCAGTGTTAAATTCAGGCAGGACGGGAATAAAGTTAAATCCTAACCCGTCCAAATTCACTGCGGTCCAGTCCTGTCTCTCATTGAGAATTTGGCGCTTTATGAAGCCAAAACACGACAACAGAGACCCTGGATTGTTGAGCAACTGAAGCTGTTCATCAAGAAAGAGCAGGAGGGAACTCCACCCTAAAGCTTCACCCGGAGAGGCTACTAGCTCCTTCAAAGGATGCTGCCTCCCAATTTCTCTTTGAATATGCGTCACAATTATGCGACATA
>NW_015117238.1:6499-7984 GCF_001443285.1 Poecilia latipinna
GGAACTCCTGTTTTTTTTAGCGATTGGTAATAAACATCAACCGTTAACAGTTTATTCGGTTTCTACAGACTCCAAAGAGCCATGAAGTCACATATCAGAAGGTTTGTTGTTCCGGTTGCTTTGAGAAAGACAAAAATGTCTTGAATGTCGAACAAAGAACAATAGCGGAAATAGCAGGTTAGCTAACTACCTAGCATGGTGCCATTGCCGTCATTATAGTTGCTGCTGTTAGTCCAAGAGTCAGACAGGTTTTGCCCGTTCAAGGGCGGTAAAGTCTGTCCATGTTTTTGGTAAAGATCCATGTCTCTAGTTAATATCTTGGTCTGATAGCCCTTCCATAATGGTAGCTGGGTCGGTCATAGTTATCAGCTCATGAAGTCAACGACTCCTTAGCACAAATTCTGTTTATTGAGCCTGGTAAATGTCTGGTTCAGGTTCATGCTATGGGCATTTGTCAAAGGTCTATAATATAATGTTTGGTTTCATCTTAAAGGGGAGACTCTTGGCTTTCATGTAATCCAGGTTTTGAGTCTCTCTAACCAACACAGAGGTCAATAGAGCTTGTTAAACCAAAAATAATTCACATTTTTCCACATCTTTTGACCAAATTAAATAATCACCACAAATGATAATAACCTTAGGCATAATCTACATTATGCTTTCTGAGGATGTTGATTTCAGTCCAGCCCACAAATAAGTTGATTAAAATTTTACATTTCCTGATTTTATTTAAAATCAGTAAATGCAGCCATTAGGCTTCAGCTAACCAGTAGCGTTGAACAGAAAGCAATAAAATTTCATTGTATTGCCTTCACCATAAGATGACAGTAAAGTTATCTGACTATGGTCTGTATCGGGCTAGCTGGTCAGATATGTATGGTTTATGTCTTTAAATACAGTCTAATAGCTCACTATCTTTTTATAACATTCTCCATCTATGATGCGTGGAGCCACATCACCACTGTCGTGTGAGATACTTGACTGTTCTTGATTTGCAACAGGCTGATGTGCTCAAAAATGTACAAGCTACAATGTTGCACCAACTCTGCTCTGCTAATGAGGCTGCATCCTGGTCAGGTGGTTTAATCTAAAATCTAAAAGGTTCAGGACTCTGGCCCTGAGGAATGCAGTTTGCCATAGTCTGTTGTTGACTATTCCAGTTATTAACTCTCTTTGTGTTCCCACTGGGTTCAAAGAAATGTGGTAGTAAATGAATAGCAGATTAAGGCTTTTCAATACCTGGAACCCAATGGCTCCTAATCTCACTGATTTTATTTAATTTTTAGTGAACTCATGAGTGAGCTGGACTGAAATCAACATCATCAGCAAGCATAATGTAGTTGGTACCGATATGTCTCATTATCTGTGGTGAGAAATGTAGTATAATCATCATCTTAAAGGGTGTCCTCTTCAATATGATACCAAACACCATATTATAGACCTTTGATAAATGTCTATACCATGAGCCTAAACCAAACTTTGTTT
>NW_015117238.1:12636-14287 GCF_001443285.1 Poecilia latipinna
TATATAACTTTATAAAAGTTAAACATTAACAGTCTATTCAGTTTATACAAACTCCGAGAAGAGATGAAGTCATATTCTACAAGGTTTGTTGTTCTGATTGTTTAAGAAAAGCTAAAAATGTCTTGAATGTTGGTCAAAGATCACTAACGGAAGTATCGCAATGCTAGCTAGCATGTTTGGTGTCCTGGAAACGAGGAGAAAAAGATCAACAGAAACCCAGCAGAACCGGTTCTACTGTTATTGGGCCATAGATCAGATTTATGACTGATGAACTTGATGAGTCAACTTTACAGGCCTCAACCTGAAGTCTGGCCTATGTCTGGTTATTAGCTTTGTTAGCTAGAGCTAGCTTTCGATTTGAACGTCATCATCTAATTCCAGCCACACCCAAGAGTTTGTCATACCAGATTATAATCCAGCTGTGGTTTCTAAACATCCTTATCATTGTTCTGTTCTGGTTGTTGAATCCCACTTGGTGAAACTGAACTCTGCTTGTTTCTCTGCAGGACTCTACTTTGGATCTTTGTGATTATACAGTCAGGTCAGTCTGAACACACTTCCTGTTCCTTTAGCGTTTGAGATTAGCAACTATTATGTGACCTCTGGCACCACTAAGCTCTCCAGTTTCATCACATTGAAAACATCTCCAGGTTCTGTCATTAAACAGTCAGGACAAAGTGTTTGGTACCAGTGGGTCAGCTGGTCTGAAGGGACCTGGTGGAAGAACAGAAAGTTATTTTAGCCTGATGCAGCGCACAGCTGGAGGTCTGAGGGACATTTAGCTTCTGCAGATGATACTCAGCTCTACATTATGATGTCACCAAGTGACTCTGAGCCATCCAATCACTGAACAGATGCTGAGAACAGATAAATGTCTGCATGTACCAAAACTTTCTCCAACTGAACAGATACCAAACTGAAGTTTTTGGACCAACAATCTAAAAAAGTTAGAGATCTAGGCTTATAGATCTAGAGCAGGGGTGTCCAAAGTGGGTTCTCGAGGGCCGGCATCCTGCATGTTTTAGCTCTCTCAGCAAGTCAATGTTCCTCTTAGTCCTTCTAACGAGTCATCATTTGATGCAGGTGTGTTAAACCAGGGAGCGAACTAAAACATGCAGGATGCCGGCCCTCGAGAACCCACTTTGGACACCACTGATCTAGAGTCTATGCACAGCTTCAATTATCACAGCTGGAAACTAGAGATCAGGCTGAACTCTGACCTGAACCTTCAGAATTACATAAAGATGGTTACAATGTGGGTCTTGTAGCAGCTGCATAACATTTCCAGGAGCAGAGGACTAAAGTCTCAGCATGACAGAAGAGACTTTAAATCCTGCTGGTAGTTTATAAATCACTGAACAGATTAAAGATCTGCTGCTGCTGGGTCAATCTGCTGACCATTCAGGTCTTCTGGTTCTGCCCTGCTCTGCATCCCCAGAACCAGAACCAAACATGGAGAGCAGCATTCAGCTTCTATGCACCACAAATCTGGAACAAATTTCCAGAAAACTGTAAAACAGCTGAAACAATGAGTTCCTTTAAATCTAGATTAAAACCTCAGTTGGTTAGAGTTGATTTGATTAACAATAACATTGATTCTTATATTTGATGTATATTTGCTTGATTCTGATTTATTGCTTTTTTCATAATT
>NW_015117238.1:19039-20972 GCF_001443285.1 Poecilia latipinna
GAGGACAAATCTGAAACACTGGGACCAAAGTGATGGGCACACTTTGGCAGGTCCCTTAAAATTTCTGCAGGAATTTTCTACTTTAGTATTGTAATTCCTTTGCTTTCTGCTACATGTGTCACCAAAGCTGTAGCACATTTTCCTCTTTTTGATCTGATGGAAGAAAACGAGAGACGTCAGCAGTGAGAGGCTTCAGGTTGTGTCTGACCAGGTACTCCTTGTTGTTCCAGTGACCTGCCAGGTTACGGTCATTCCAGGCTTTGTTGGTGGACAAGTCGTGCTGCCCTGTGTCTACAAGGATCCAGTACCACAGAAAGTCTTCTGGAGGGTTGATGATGTAAATCCTGTGTTTGACATCATTGACTGGAAGCCCTCAACCGCCTCCCAGATTTCAAAGTACAAAGATCGAGTGTCCAGCTTTCCGAGTGAATACAGCAAAGGGAACTTCTCCCTTCTTCTGAAGGATCTACGGCTGGATGATGCCAACCTGTATGAGTGCAAAATCCTCGACTCAAATCAGCCTGTTGTCGTCCAGCTCCGGGTTTCAGGTCAGTTCAAAGAGCAAGTTCAGAAAGTGTTGATCCAGTTTTCTTGCTTCATTGCAGTAGACAGATGTAAGCTACACAAAACTCACCTCAACCGAGCACCAAAACTTTTTATCGACAAGTTGCAAAATTGACGTGTAGTCATTTGAAACGCAGCTGGAGTCAAAGTTAGCAACTCCAGGCGTCCTGAAGAGCAACCAGAGGGAAACTGGTTGAAATGTGTAGTATTTCATTCACTCTGAAATGCAACACATTTCTTTCCTCCATTGTTATTCAGTTCAGTCCAAACACAGATCAGGTCTACAGTTACTGAGGATGAAGCAGTTACTTTCTGGATGATAACAATTGTATTCTTAATGGAATACATTTTATTTAACAATAATCCCATGAAGTCTGGTTTCCTCGTGTTTGTGGAAGAAATGATTGTTCATGTCTGTGTTGCAGTTAAAGATGAACAGAAAACGACGACTCCTCCTCCGTCGGGTGCAGCAGCGTCATCCCAGCGTCTCTCTGTGTTTCTGCTCTTTGCCGTCAGTCTGCTGATCTGACTCTCCTTTTAGACACGTCGCTAACATTTCCTGGGCTTTTTGCACTAATTCACCTACAGTTCTGTTTTCTCAGGTTTAGCAACAACACACTGCTCAAGGTCACCATCTTTGTTTATTATAGAGCTGAAGCTACATAAAACTGCAGATTATTTAGCATGTTGCAGCATCTACTCTGTTATCAGTGTCATCAGTAAATAAGAGTTAAAAGCTAAAAACTAACTGGGCAGAACATTTAACCTTCACTACTAAGTGTCACAATCTTCTATGATTGCCTTATTTATACATTTATTTATTTGTATTAATAACACATTATGCAGCTGTCATAATATCAGAAGACATTCAGAAACATGAAAGTGAAGGAAATTTGAAGATTAATGTTTGATCAATCTTAGTTGATCTGAAGTAGTTTTGTTGTGTTAATTTTACTGTTTAATGAAACCAAAGTTTTGTGTCATTAGTGAGCTGCCTCCATGTAAATGTTCTTGTTTCATGTTACTTCACAGCTAAATAAAGCCATACGCTGAGATGAAAAAAAACGTCCAGTTCCTGTTTGAAGTGTCGTTATTAGCTTCACCTTTATTTAGGATTATTCATAATGATTCATGCACGAGAAAAAAAATGAAGTATTTTTTAATAGAGACATATAGAAAGACTTATTAATATCAAGATTTGCTAAATGTGGCATAGCTACACAGATAATCCTCCTTGTATGGCGTAGTTATCCTTTCACACCAGCAAGTGGCAGCAGCAACCATATGGGTGGTCTCTCTCTCTTTTCATCCTCTGAGCTCGGGTCCTCTACCAGAGGCCTGGGAGCTTGAGGGTTCTGCGCAGTATCTT
>NW_015117239.1:0-915 GCF_001443285.1 Poecilia latipinna
TCTGCTTTTGGTTGTTTAACTTGTGAGCAGCAAATTAATTCCTACTGTTTTGCCAACCAGTTTGTTTGCATTGTTTATAGTCATAAAAATATGCAGAAATCTAAGAGACACTTTGATAGAACTTTTCTATTATTCCAATAGCATCTCAAGTTGTATAGGTTCAGCCACCGAAATAAAAGACTCTGCTCATATCATTCCGCACAGAAAAAGAAATAAAGCATAAAAAAGGACTCAGATGAAAGGATTTGGTCAAATGAGACACTTTGGACAGGACAATTTTGCTTCTCTAAATGAAAGACCACAGGGTCAACACAGTCAAGAGAAGTCGGTGTTAATGGAACAGTTTTATCAAAATCTTATTTTCTTTTGATGTCCACCTCAGAGGCCACATTTTGAAAGGAAGTTGGACTCTACCCATTAAAGTTTTAGGTGCTCAGCATCATGGATGTAGCTTTGCCTTGTTCACGACTGAATTCACTGTTTCCTTTTGGTCAAATATCTTATGGCAAAATGAAACTGACGTCGACCTACCAAGCCAAGTTTATTTAAAGAGAAAAGGGCAGCCGCATTCAGTGTGGCCCACTTTTTTTTTTTACATCCATTTTTCATCAAGCAGTGTTTGCACCAGTTTCAATTGATTAACACTCAAGTTTCCCGCTTTACGAAAGTCATAATTCTGTTTTTAGTATGCAAAACAGTCGTTCCCATTTTGTTTTGTTTTTTTGCCCTTAGGTCATAAATAAAAACGCTCCGATATTTTCTTTGAGGTTCCGGAACCCATATTTTCAGTGAGACATCTCTCCACTGGCTTTCTTTCCTTCAATGTGTAGAAATGCTAAAAACCACCCACTATCTTCCCATAGTTACTTAGTTTCTTTAGGGAAGAAAAAAAGAAAACCATCACTATCTTCTGAT
>NW_015117239.1:6098-8267 GCF_001443285.1 Poecilia latipinna
GTCATGGGTTGTTGACCATTTGGTCGTGCATCAGAGGAGGATATTTGTCTTCAGTGGCCAAAATAAAATGAACATTGACCAACATATTTGATGTGTATTGATGATGGCACTCATCAAAATGTAATGTTTGTTACTGGTTTTCTTAATTGTAGATTATGGTGTTTTTTATGACTTAGACTTAGACTCTAGAAAGTTTCACTATTATTTGTAGTGTGATTAGCGTTTCGGTTTTCAAAGTAAAACTGCGTTGTTGCTGAAATTGTGCTACACAAAATAGGAGAAACAGGAGTTGTCCTGAAACAACAGAGAGCTGGGGACAATCAAATGGTAAAAGGGACAACAAGGAGAATCAACAGAACACAGAATCCTAAATAAACACACAAAAAACCCAAATGACTACGAAGCCCATTTTATCCCCTAATCTTAATATTTATCAGCAAAGGCTTAAAAATCATCCTCCGTCCTCTTCTGCTCTACAGTGAGAGGTTTGACTGACAGACCGACCCAACAGGTCAGGTCTCCACATTTACAGTTAACAATATTCACCCCACTGTTGCAACTCACTGGCTTTCTTGCTATATTCAGTGACATTTCAGACCAAAAAAAATTATATCAGCTAAAATCAAAATCGGCAGGTCGAGCTTTTTAAAGATCAGTAACCAGGGATCGGCCAAAAAATTGCAATCGGTGCAGCCCTACACACATATTCATGACATTCTTTGATTAAATAAATTTCTCTTAAGCGTTACTCCAATAGCTAAAAATTTTATTTATACCAGGTGAGTTTTTCTCCCCTGAGAATGTGGACCGGTACCGGTACTGGACTGATTCTGAGCCTTCAAATAATTTTAACAGAAGTTTCACATAACTTAGAAGTTGATGTAACAATGTTTGTTTTAGCCATAAAATGATTCTGCTCAGCAGCAAACAACATATCCCCAACTACAGCATAGAGCAGCTCATCGATGCAGCAGCTGTGTAGCCTGACGTAAAAAACGTTTTGCTACACAATGTCAAACATCGAGAAATTTTAATTATTGTTACCAAACGTTATCAAACACAGCGTTTTGAAGCCAGAAATACCTCAGAAATATACAGAGTCAACCATGAGAATCAACTCATTTAAAGTTTAAACTCAGTGTCACACAAAGACAAAGAGCCTAGCATAAATGTTTGGCTGTTGAACTGGACCGTTCCAGGTCGCTATCAAGCTAGTAGCTTTACTAATCTTTTACATTACATTACATTACATTACCAAGTCACATTAAAACAAACCTTTATCTTGGCTTTTTTCTGATCTTTTTGTTTTTTCCCTCCATGAAGGATAAGTAATTTTTTGAGATATCATTTTGCTTTTTCTGACCGGAGCTTTGCTCTTATTTATTGTCTATTTAATGAAACTGAATAAAGTTTCCATCACTATTGCTATTAATCAAACAAAAGTAAAGACACTCAAGAGACTGAGGACATAAAGCATCAGAACGCAGTTTTCTTATTCTGCTTTATCCTTGACCTAATTTTGCAATCCAGCTTCTAAAACAGAGGAAGCAGAACGCTATAGAAAAATGTGGAAGCAGATATTTGTTACACACAATTATGTAAACAATCTATGCAAGTTGATTTGATCATCTAATCAACTATACATGGGTTACTTTGTTTTTACATATCTGTCGAAGAGTAAGAAGCAAAATCTTAATAAGGAGCGTTTTCTTAGCAGTGCTATACAAAGAAGCAAAAAATGTTTGATGTGCAAGAGATAAATAGTCACACTTTACATGGAAAAAGTTTAAAAAGAAAGAAAAACATCAACTTATATCCACTCATTAGTTAGTAGGTATGAAATAAATGTGGTTGAGTAACACTTTGACGGGGTGTGAATAAGACTGACATGACACTGTCATAAACACCTGTCATGAACATGAGTAATTCATGTCTATGGGCCCCACAAGATGATAGATTTCTTCTTTACCAAGAAGACCAAGGCACTGTGCGCCTGTTTGTACACTGCTGCCTCTCACTGGTGGAGATGGTGTATTGCACTACTTTAGGATCAATTAATTTAAGAAATTTAAACAGTGTCAGAGCAATATAACATCACCACGTAAAGCTAATTTTTAAAGTTTAATCGGTAATACTTTTCTAACAAATTTAAGTCAGATCATGATTTAT
>NW_015117239.1:10389-15646 GCF_001443285.1 Poecilia latipinna
TGACCTAATTTTGCAATCCAGCTTCTAAAACAGAGGAAGCAGAACTCTATAGAAAAATGTGGAAGCAGATATTTGTTACACACAATTATGTAAACAATCTATGCAAGTTGATTAGATGATCAAATCAACTATACATGGGTTACTTTGTTTTTACATATCTGTCGAAGAGTAAGAAGCAAAATCTTAATAAGGAGCGTTTTCTTAGCAGTGCTATACAAAGAAGCAAAAAATGTTTGATGTGCAAGAGATAAATAGTCACACTTTACATGGAAAAGTTTAAAAAGAAAGAAAAACATCAACTTATATCCACTCATTAGTTAGTAGGTATGAAATAAATGTGGATGAGTAACACTTTATTTGACGGGGTGTGAATAAGACTGACATGACACTGTCATAAACACCTGTCATGAACATGAGTAATTCATGTCTATGGTCCCACAAGATGGTAGATTTCTTCTTTACAAAGAAGACCAAGGCACTGTGCGCCTGTTTGTACACTGCTGCCTCTCACTGGTGGAGATGGTGTATTGCACTACTTTAGGATCAATTAATTTAAGAAATGTAAACAGTGCCAGAGCAATATAATATCACCACGTAAAGCTAATTTTTAAAGTTTAATCGGTAATACTTTTCTAACAAATTTAAGTCAGATCATGATTTATTGGTTAATGTCAAGTTGTCATAACAAAGACATTTTGAATAATGCCAACTTTGTATTAAAAGTGTCATAATTTACCAAATTACACTTTATGACAGTCATAAATATTCATGAAGACTTATTCATGTTTGCGACAAGTGTTTACGACAGTGTCATGTCAGTCTTATTCACACCCCGTGAAATAAAGTGTTACCTGTGGATGTTTTGGAAATTTCCCCAGCCTGTAAATTTCTGCAAAGAACTGATGTTACAGTAGGCGGGAGCGAGGGTTTGATGACTAAGACTCTACTCTGTATAAATACAACATCTACAACCCCAACCAGCAGCACAGTTCAGACAGGCAGCAACAGGGACCAACTTCCAAAACACAGAAGACATCACTGAAGTGGAAACTTTGCCGATCTTCTGAGATTTTTTTCGTCTTTTGACTTTGGTTCACACTTGATTATCTTTGAAGTTAGTTTTAGCATTTTTGTTGCATTTTGTGCCGCAGCAGAGCACGCCATGAGGTGCTGTGCATTAGTTGTGTGTTTACTTTTGGGAGTAGGCGTGCAGAACGGATGGAGCCGTCCTGTCAAGTCGGTCTTTGTCACCTTCCCAGGGAACATCGTCAAAAATGTGGCAGATGTGGAGCTGGCACAAGTGAGTAGCAGATGGCAGTGTTGTGGTCAAGATCACCTAACCCGAGACCAAGACAAGACCAAGACCGAGGGATGTCAAGACTGGGTCAAGATCAAAACCAGCCCCCCGCGCTACATGACACGATAAAATGTGAAATATGATCAAAATTGCTTCTCAAATTGATCTGAAAGATCCATATTTCCATAAAAAGACCTAGATATTAAATACTTCATGGATTTTACCAACATCAAATGGAGAACAAACTCTTTGTTCTACTTTGCTTCCAACTCTGTGCTACAAATCTGCAATAGTCTCGTGCCATCCCTAAAAAGATAACGCCCAAACATTTTCTGTGCCCCACCTATGGATTACAAATAGCCGTCTGGTTGAAAGATGTATGTGGGACGGGGGAGGAAGGAAAGTATGTGAGGTGAAGGAGCGTAGAAAACATACCCTCGATCTAGTTGTCCCCACCGTCTGTGAAAGCAAAGTGCTGCTGAGTTAGCTGTGGCCATCGGATTTCTTATTATGTGTGGAGCGCTGTCCTATTACTGATGATTAGACAGACATATTCTGCTGCTCAGAGAAAACCACTGCACATGTCTCAGAGCGCCGCGTGCAAGTGAAGAGTGGGGAGTGGAGGGAGAGTAACAGAAACACATCATTGCTTGGATTTTAATTGGTGCGTTTTCCACTGAAAACAAAGATGTTAACAAATAAGCTGGACACTATGCTGTACGTTTAGTGATATTTTCACAGTTGCAGTCTTGATGTCTTGAAATTAAATGCCGAGTCCTCAGCGCACGAGCCCAAGACAAGACCGAGACCATCAAAAAATGGTCGTGAGACCAAGACCGATCTCAAGTGCTACAACTCTGGCAGATAGTTTATTCTTCTTTTCATAGTCTGAGACTCCCAGAATGGAGTTTTAATAAAGTTGTTTGGGGGAAACAAATTACCTGAGTAGAGACTGATATCACAATTTTAATGGAAATATTTACTCTCTAAATTAAAGCTACAGACATCTTTTATGAAAACAATTTATAAATGTGTGACATTACACAAATTGAGAATGGGAGTGTTTGGCTGAGCTCTTGATGTGCTCTGTCCTTTTTGACAGAGTTATCTGAAAAAGTTTGGTTACATGGGGACGGAGCAGCGCAGTGGCTTCAAGTCCAAGGTGTCCATAGGAAAGGCTCTGAAGATGATGCAGAGACAGATGGGTCTGAAGGAGACTGGAAAACTGGACAAGCCGACACTGAATGCCATGAAGCAACCTCGCTGTGGTGTTCCTGATGTGGCTAATTACGTCGTATATGGCGGGGTACACAAATGGGACCATAACAATATTACATACAGGTGAGTGGAAGGAAGAAATACTATGTGTCATGATTACAGAGTGGGATTGTTTATTCTACCAAATATATGCAAGTAATATAAATAAAAACCTTCGCTTGTTAATAAATTGGTTTTTAAGGCAGGGTTTCAGATTTTTTTTTTTTTTAAAATATCACCTTGTACAAAAAAAAAAATCATAGATGTTCAGATGGCATTGGTTCATGCTATGGCATGCAAAGGGAAGTTTAAATAATGATAACATAAATTGTTGGAAAACATGCAAATCAAGAGAAAAATAAAAACTGACATACTACCCTGTGCCTCGTGCGATTTCACCAGAAATGTTTTTGCCTTGGTAGGTTACATCTTTAATAAAAACCATTTCACAACCTAAAATCAGAAGCAAATTATATCATGACATGTTGTGCTACACACACAACTATAGTTTCAGAAGACTCTCTCTTGTAGCTTGTGGTGGAAAATTACTATAAGTTAAAATCTGTTATATGAAATGCTTGTGAACTCTCACCAAAATAACTACATGTTACATGGGTTACGTGTACAAGGTTGGAAGTTGTTTCCCACAGCTGCATGAGAACCAGACTGTCTCACCCATTTGTTTTGAATTCCTTATCCTTGATATAAAACTCATGTGTTGACTCTTCCTGGCAGAGCTTTCCATCCAGAACTGCTTCATTATTGATTGTCCCACAAACTCTCTGTATTGTGCACAATATATGAATAAACCTGATTGAGTGATTTCACCTGAACAGTGCTAGGTAATAATTTTTTTCACAACAATTTGGTGCCGTGACCCGGATCCCTTGACTGGACATCCGAGGACATTGACGAACAGCGTTTTGGTACCGACCTGGACTAAAAGTGTTGATTAGTTTCCATCAGACTAGATCACATAGTTATTTTGAGTTCACTGTGTCTTCAGGATCCTGAACTATTCTCCCGACATGGACAGCAATGTGACTGATGATGTCTTTGCAAGAGCATTCAGGGTGTGGAGTGATGTCACTCCTCTGACATTTACCCGCCTTTTTCAAGGCGAAGCAGACATCATGATCTCCTTTGGAACAGGTGGTATGTGCTTTTTTTTACTTTTTTAAGTCAAACATTTGCACTCTAACAAATTAAGAAGCTGAATTCTAAAAATCAAACATTGATGAGCTGCTTCATCTTCTTTTTAGACCACGGGGATCTATTTCCCTTTGATGGTAGGAGTGGCGTTCTAGCTCATGCCTTTGCTCCTGGTGTGGGCATTGACGGGGACGCCCACTTTGACGATGATGAATACTGGACTCTGGGAAAAGGAAATGGTAACTACACCTCAGAAATCACGTGCTTCTACCTTCCTCTGGTGTTCTTTGCACAGATTTCCTTTAACACACAATCCAACATGTCTTCTCAGTGGTGAAGACTTACTCTGGCAATGCGGGAGGTGCCGTATGTCACTTCCCATTCACTTTCCATGGGAGATTGTACACCACCTGCATCACTGAAGGCGTAAACAACAGCATACCCTGGTGTGCAACCACAGCCAACTACGACACAGACGGGATATACGGCGGCTGCCCAACTGAACGTAAGCATGACAAAAATGACAAGCCTGAAGTTATAAATTATGTTTATGAGCTTGTGAAGGAAAACTGGAACTCATCCAATGACGCTTTCAACTGTAATCCTCACAGTCTTGTTCACATTTGATGGGAATGCGAATGGAGCCCGCTGTGTCTACCCCTTCATTTTCCAGGGTAGGATGTATAATAGCTGCACCACCGACGGTCGCATCGACGGAAAACGCTGGTGTGCCACCACTAGCAACTATGACACAGATGGGATATATGGCTTCTGTCCCAAACGTGGTGGGTAACAGAAAACACAAGGTGTGAAAATACTGCCACAGTGGCATGTTGCTTTGTTTAACCACAGTTATTTTGTCTGTTTGTCCAGACACTGCTGTAATTGGAGGAACCTCGGAGGGAGATGCCTGCCACTTTCCTTTTGTGTTCCAAGGCAGGGAATACCACTCATGTACCAGTGAGGGGAGGACAGATGGCAAATTGTGGTGTGCCACCACTGACAGCTATGATAGAGACCAGAAATTTGGCTTCTGTCCCAACCGAGGTGGGTAACAGAAAACACAAGGTGTGAAAGTCCTGCCACAGTGGCTTGTTGCTTTGTTTAACCACAGTTATTTTGTCTCTTTTTGTCCAGACACTACCGTAATTGTGACAAGCTCAGATGGAGATCCCTGCCACTTTCCTTTTGTATTTCAGAGCCTGGCATACAACCAATGTACGACTGACGGGAGGACAGACTTCAAATTGTGGTGTGCCACCACTGACAACTATGATAGAGACAAGAAATCGGGTTTATGTCCTGACCTGGGTGAGCAACATGAATGCAAGAATTTGTTCTGCGTTTATCATTTTATGAGATTTATGAAATTTCTAACCGGCTATCTTCCAGGTTATAGCCTGTTCCTGGTGGCTGCCCACGAGTTCGGACACTCCCTGGGTTTGGATCACTCCAACATTAGAGAAGCTCTCATGTTCCCCTTGCACAGCTATGTGGAGGATTTATCCCTGGATCAGGATGACATTGATGGCATTCAGTACCTCTACGGTG
>NW_015117239.1:17100-20958 GCF_001443285.1 Poecilia latipinna
TCTCCTTCTCCTTCTCCTTCTCCTCCTGGATGATCGAGCATTTGCTGTGGCTGCTCCTCGTCTTTGGAACTCTCTCCCGGACTATTTGAGAGCCCCGCAATCATTGTCCGATTTTAAAACTGGCTTGAAAACTTTCCTCTTTAAAAAGCCTTCTCCACTTTTATTTGACAGTCTTTTTTTTAATTGTTTTTGATTGTTGATTTTATGTTTTTAGATTAACCATGTAGCACTTTGAGATTTTTATTAATGAAAAGTGCATTATAAATTAAATTTATTATTCTAAATTGGTTTTTAAGGCAGCGTTTCAGTTTTTTTTTTTAAATAGCACTTTATACAAAAAACAAATCATAGATGTTCAGATGGCATTGGTTAATGCTATGGCATGCAAAGGGAAGTTTAAATAATGATAACTTAAATTGTTGGAAAACATGAAAATCAAGAGAAAAATAAAAACTGACATACTACCCTGTGCCTCGTGCGATTTCACCAGAAATGTTTTTGCCTTGGTAGGTTACATCTTTAATAAAAACCATTTCACAGCCTAAAATCAGAAGCAAATTATATCATGACATGTTGTGCTACACACACAACTATAGTTTCAGAAAACTCTCTCTTGTAGCTTGTGGTGGAAAATTACTATAAGTTAAAATCTGTTATATGAAATGCTTTCTTTCTTTCTTCTTTGGTGTAAAGAAAATGGATGGATGGATGGATGGATGGATGGATGGATGGATGGATGGATGGATGGATGGATGGATGGATACTCTCACCAAAATAACTATTTGGGTTACATACAAGGTTGCAAGTTGTATCCCACAGCTGCATGAGAACCAGACTGTCTCACCCATTTGTTTTGAATTCCTTTTCCTTGATATAAAACTCATGTGTTGACTCTGCCTGGGAGAGCTTTCCATCCAAAAATGCTTCATTAACAAACTCTCTGTATTGTGCACAATATATGAATAAACCTGATTGAGTGATTTCACCTGAACAGTGCTAGGTAATAATTTTTTTCATGACAATTTGGTGCCGTGACCCGGATCCCTTGACTGGACATCCGAGGACATTGACAAACAGCGTTTTGGTACCGACCTGGACTAAAAGTGTTGATTAATTTCCATCAGACTAGATCTGATAGTCATTTTGAGTTCACTGTGTCTTCAGGATCCTGAACTATTCTCCCGACATGGACAGCAATGTGACTGATGATGTCTTTGCAAGAGCATTCAGGGTGTGGAGTGATGTCCCTCCTCTGACATTTACCCGCCTTTTCAAGGCGAAGCAGACATCATGATCTCCTTTGGAACAGGTGGTATGTGCTCTTTTTTACATTTCTAAGTCAAACATTTGCACTCTAACAAATTAAGAAGCTGAATTCTAAAAATCAAACATTGATGAGCTGCTTCATGTTCTTTTTAGACCACGGGGATCTATACCCCTTTGATGGTAAGCATGGCCTTCTAGCTCACGCCTTTCGTCCAGGTGTGGGCATTGACGGGGACTCCCACTTTGACGATGATGAATACTGGACTCTGGGAAAAGGAAACGGTAACTACACCTCAAAAATCACTTGCTTCTACCTTCTTCATTTGGTGTTCTTTGCACAGATTTCCTTTAACACACAATCCAATATGTCTTCTCAGTGGTGAAGACTTACTCTGGCAATGCGGGAGGTGCCATATGTCACTTCCCCTTCACTTTCCGTGGGAGACCGTACACCACCTGCATCACTGAAGGCGTAAACAACAGCATACCCTGGTGTGCAACCACAGCCAACTACGACACAGACGGGATATACGGCGGCTGCCCAACTGAACGTAAGCATGACAAAAATGACAAGCCTGAAGTTATAAATTATGTTTATCAGCTTGTAAAGCAAAACTGGAACTCATCCAATGACGCTTTTAACTGTAATCCTCACAGTCTTGTTCACATTTGACGGGAATGCGAATGGAGCCCGCTGTGTCTACCCCTTCATCTTCCAGGGTAGGATGTATAAGTACTGCACCACCGACGGTCGCACCGACGGAAAACGCTGGTGTGCCACCACTAGCAACTATGACACAGATGGGATATATGGCTTCTGTCCCAAACGTGGTGGGTAACAGAAAACACAAGGCGTGAAAGTCCTGCCACAGTGGCATGTTGCTTTGTTTAACCACAGTTATTTTGTCTGTTTGTCCAGACACTGCTGTAATTGGAGGAACCTCGGATGGAGATGCCTGCCACTTTCCTTTTATGTTCCAAGGCAGGGAATACCACTCATGTACTAGTGACGGGACGACAGACGGCAAATTGTGGTGTGCCACCACTGACAACTATGATAGACACCAGAAATTTGGCTTCTGTCCAAACCGAGGTGGGTAACAGAAAACACAAGGTGTGAAAGTCCTGCCACAGTGGCTTGTTGCTTTGTTTAACCACAGTTATTTTGTCTCTTTTTGTCCAGACACTACCGTAATTGTGACAAGCTTAAATGGAGATCCCTGCCACTTTCCTTTTGTATTTCTGGGGACGCTATACAACCAATGTACGAATGTCGGGAGGACAGACTTCAGATTTTGGTGTGCCACCACTGACAACTATGATAGAGACCAGAGAGGGGGTTTATGTCCTGACCTGGGTGAGCGACACGAATGCAAGAATTTGTTCTGCATTTATCATTTTATGAGATGGTAAAATTTCTAACTGGCTATCTTCCAGGTTATAGCCTGTTCCTGGTGGCTGCCCACGAGTTCGGACATTCCCTGGGTTTGGATCACTCCAACATTAGAGGAGCTCTCATGTACCCTTCGTACAGCTATGTGGAGGATTTCTCCCTGGATCAGGACGACATTAATGGTATTCAGTTCCTCTACGGTGAGCGGACAACTCAGTACTCTTTCACAATAAATCTCGTCAAACTCATGAAAACTTTGCCTTAAAGAACATTCCCATATTTTGCAGGAAATAAAACAGGCCCTGGTCCTACTCTCAACGCCACAGTAATACCTAATCCGACTAGTTCATCTGTTGTGACAGTGTCACCAATTGTAGATCCCACCAAAGACCCCTGCAAGATCCTCAAGTTTGACACCATCACTGTGATTCAGAAACATCTGCATTTCTTCAAAGATGGGTAAGCAAATAGCTAGTTCTACTTATGTTCTAGAAACATAACCTATTGAGGTGCTAATCTTGCATTTCTGGTTGACAGGTATTTCTGGAAGGTATCAAGCAAGACAGACAGAGGTCGAAAGGGACCATTTTCCATTTCTCAGAGTTGGCCAGCTCTACCTGCTGTCATTGACTCTGCCTTTGAGGATGTTCAGACCACAAAAATATACTTCTTTTCAGGTAAGGAGTGTTCTTTCAAGAGCTTATCAGAGCACTGAAATGTTAGACAAAGAGTTTTAATCATATTTTATTGTTACATTAGGAAGAAGGTTCTGGGTGTACACAGGAAGCAGTGTGCTAGGTCCCCACAGTATTGAGAAGCTTGGTTTGCCCCCAAGTGTGCAGAAGGTGGAGGGAGCGCTGTATAGAGGGAAGAGCAAAGTGCTTCTCTTCAGTGGAGAAAACGTTTGGAGGTGAGTAGAAATTGACCCCTTTTTTAGACAAAATCTGTAAATTAACCCATCCTGTTAAAGGACATACAGTAGATCTCAATCTATCTCTGATCCCTACAGGTTTGATCTCAAGACCCAAATGATTGACAAAGGATACCCCAAATATACCGAAGCCAGCTTTGGAGGTGTCCCTAATGATGCTCATGATGTGTTTCAGCACAAAGGTAAACATACCTTCTACCACAATTCTCAGGAAACCAAATCCACAAACGTCAACAAAACATGGCATACATTGTGGTCATTGTAACAT
>NW_015117240.1:0-1758 GCF_001443285.1 Poecilia latipinna
AAACCCTATATATACATATACTTTTGTCGTAGTACACTTTAAAATAGGGTAGTCTGCTTCATGTAAAAGCATGAATTACCACTTTTTTGTATCAGTTGGCCACAAGGCAAGGCATTTATTAACATTTGTTTGACAGGAGTGTTCAGTACGGAAAAATTTGTTGACAGTCCCTAAGTGAATCTCCGATCGCTCAGGAGGGAGCTGGAGAACGGCTGGCCGAAATTGGCATTCATAAATCGGATCAATCTTGAGCTAAACGCCGCTTGCTCGGCAGACATTGGAATATCCAACTCACAACTAACGTCACTGCAGTTGGTAACACATTAAAACCACCGGGATAAAGTTTGTTTTAGTCTGTGGCCTGTGAAAAATGGACCGACCGAGCTGAACGCCCAATAACGTCTGACGCAGTGACGTTGGTTCCAAAGCTCTATTGGCCAATAGTAGAGGAGCTGGACATAGAAGGCAGCTCTCCTCATTAACATATCGATGCAGCAGAAATGCAGCAAACGGAAAAAGACCAAGCAGAAATACAGCAAGCAGAAAAGGGAGAAGCTAAAAAAAGACTAAGCAAAATATCTATTTTTCTTGACAAAAACGCATGTTTAGGGGAAATGAAAAAGAAAATACACTCCTGATCAAAATCTTAAGACCAGTCAAAAAAATTGCAAGAATTTGCATTTTGCACTATTGGATCTTAAGAAGGTTCTAAGTAGAGCTTCACAATGTTAAAAGAAGAAATCAGCGTAAGAGACAAAAACTTTTGAGCGGGGAATTAATTGAAAACTGCATTTACACTCAAACATGATTTTTTCAGCTGATCAAAAGTTAAGACCATAATCTTTAAAAGCCAAAAGCTGTGCAAAAATCTGGATTCCATGTCACTTCCTGTCAAGTCTTTACACTGTCAAGACCTCCTGATGGCAAAAGCAAAAAAGCTCACTGACTTTGAACGTGGTTGTTGAGCTGCATAAGCAAGGCCTCTCACAACGTGCCATCGCTGCTGAGGTTGGACGCAGTAAGACAGTCATTTTGCATTTTTTAAATGATCCTGAGGGTTATGGAACAAAAAAGTCAAGTGGTAGACCCAAAGATATTTCACCAGCTCTCAGCCGCAGGATCCGACTGGCTGTCTGTCAAGACACGGGACGATCCTCTACCCAAATTAAGGCCATTACTGGTGCTGACTGCAGCCCAATAACCATCAGACGGCATCTGCGAGAGAAGGGCTTCAGAAACAAAAAACGTCTTCAAAGGCCACGTCTTCTTCAACGCCACAAAATTGCCCGTTTGGACTTTGCAAGGGTGCACCAAACATGGGACATTGAAAGGTGGAAGAAAGTTGTCTTCTCTGATGAGAAAAAATTTAACCTTGATGGTCCTGATGGCTTCCAACGTTGCTGGCATGACAAAGAGATCCCACCTGAGATGTTTTCTACACAGCACAGTGGTGGGGCCGCCATCATGATTTGAGTTTTCCTTCAATGGAACAATGGAGCTTCGGGTTGTGCAGGGGCGTCAAACAGCAGCTGGCTGTGTGGAGATGTTGCAGTGGGCATCCCTCATGACTGAGGGCCCTCGTCTGTGTGGTAATGATTGGGTTTTTCAACAGGACAATGCTGCAGTTCACAATGCCCGCCTGACAAAGGAGTTCTTCCAAGAGAATAACATCACTCTTTTGGACCATCCTGCATGTTCCCCGGATCTAAACCCAATTGAGAACATTTGGGGATGGATGGCAAGGGAAGTTTACAAAAA
>NW_015117240.1:6632-20947 GCF_001443285.1 Poecilia latipinna
GATGCATGCTCTCAAGACGGGGCGCAGAGAAGCCAATCGTCGAGGTATGGTAGAACCTTCATGCCGCGGGCCTGCAAAGGAGAGAGGGCTGCCCTCACGCACAGAGTGAACACCATCGGGGAGAGCAAGAGGCCGAACAAGAGCACATGGAACTGCCGGTGGCAACCCCGATAGGCAAACCTGAGAAAGCGACAATGGTCCGCCGCAATAGGTACATGAAAGTACGCATCTGTAAGGTTGATTGATGTAAGCCTTTCTCCCTTTGTCACAGCTCGCAGAACCTCTGCCGTCGTGAGCATGTGAAAAGGCAGGACCTTTAAATACTGATTTAGTCCCCTGAGATCCAAAATGGGACGAAATCTGCCTGTCTTTTTTGGCATGAGGAAATTCGTTGAATAGTAGCCTCTGGGTTGCTGTAGAGGATCCACTGCCTCGATTGCACCCTTGGCCAGGAGGATGGAAAGCTCCTGGTCCAGCGCTTGCACCGGGTCAGTGATGCCGGTCACCCTAACCCGGTGTGAGATGCGAGGCCGCTGTCGGAACTGTAGCCGGTAACCATGGGTCAAAGTGGCAACCACCTATGGATCCACAGCGAGAGCAGCCCAGTAACTGAGCTGCTGATGAGAAAAATATCCGACGGTTGGCCTGGTGGCCTCACTTCCTCTCCCCACGACCCCTAGGCCGAAGATCAGGAGGAACGCAGCAGAAGTCTGACAGTGGGAGGTGAGGTGTGTTAATTATTAATTAGTTAATTAATTATTATTAGTTAATTTAGTCTCCCTCCAACCAGTACAAGATCAATGTACCTAAAAAGGGACAGTATCCTGTAAAATCAACTTTTCTGAGCTTTACATCATGTTATAATGTTATTCCCTCATCAAAAACACATCTGGAATGTTGCCTTGATTCTTTCTTAATCTCCAGCGGTATTTTGAATTCCTGAGTTCAAGGTTTATATTAGAGTACTCCTGCCCTGGAGCTTTGTTCTTGGATCTCTGTGCTGAACTGGGTCCAGTATTGGAAAGACCGGACCACCGGAACCACATCGATCCTGTTCAAATACAGCTGTCTACTGCTCTGGGGTTTCTGGCAACTGACTCCTAACAGCACGAATTAGCAGACTGCAGACTGCTATGTGTTTGAATTAATGATAATAAGCAGTTAACACTCTGATGGCACTTTAAGGAACAATGCTAGTCTACATGAGTTTATGGTGTCACAGCCAGTGCTGAGTGCAGTAGTGCCCATTGGGGCCTCATGTACTGATGCACTATTTTGCTATAACCTGCAGGGGGCAGTGGCTAATCCCGTTTCCAAATCTCCAGGTCTCAGAGGTGCACTTTAATATCAGGCGTCCCTCCCACTAAGGGTGTGTGAACTTGATTCATGTGACGGTGGCTACAAAAACAATGCTTTCAATTCCTCATTTTCCCAATTCCTCACATTGCTTTCTGCTTCAGTGAAATTGCCTTTTTTCCCCCCTCTAGTTGCCATTGGTAACATTTATCAGCCAGGTCGCTTAAATAAGCACCGACAGTCACAAGGAGCTTTGCATTGACCATTTATGGTTGAATATGTGTGTGCTGCAGAACCTGAGGAGGGACCTTGTGCAAAGCCTGTTAGGTTCAGCTGGGATTTATATAGAAAAATTGCATACTGATGTGCATAGACATGGTTTTATAAATCAGATTTTTTTTTTGGCGTATGCCATTTTTCTCTTTTGGATGCATGTATACTTTTAGGATGAATCCTATGCAAGCCTTTATAAATGAGACTCCTGTTTTTTTGTTTTTTTTTTATTCTTGGACATGACTTGAAAAATCATATTCACAGATTTTTCCCATCCAATCAGTTATTTTGCACATAATAATCTTCACACTTCATTGAGAATAGCAATTGACTGTGACCACAGAAGTAATTGAAGTAGTTGACTCAGATAATTTAGATCAGTGAGCAAATACTTTTGGCAATACAGTGTAGGTCAAGAATCAATTATGTTTTGGCTCGTCATCTGTGGGGACAGTGCATCACCCACAACAGACATTTTGTTCTGTGCCAAGTGCAGCTGGAAGAAGCACTCACCTACAATTGGCCCCACTTTCATTCCATGTTTTTGCAATTCGTCCCTCAGGCTCTCGTCAGTAAGTGATGCGACGTCGACTTGCTCCAGATGATGTTTGTCTGATTTCCTGGCGGCTTTCTGTGGCACAAAAGCAGACAGTTAAAACTCAAACTTAATGCAATCTCGCCACATGTTTATTTTCAATCACAAGTCATTTCATCAGCCTCTGTGAATGCACGATGAAACGGCATCATTGAAACAACGGCACACTATTGTTGCAACTCACCCAAAAATATTATATTTTAAAATAAATATTCCAATATGAAAACCTTGCTTTAGCTGAACCAAAATAGATTAAGTTTAGTGATTTTTGATCAAGAGTTGTCAGTTTAACAAATCCATATTTTTACTTCTGTTAGGAAAAGTCCAGATGGTTTTTTTCCACAGACACATTCTTGATGGACAGCTGGATGTAGTCCAGTACAGTTCCTGTGAATGTCTCCAACTCCTGGTCTTCAAATAAGTCCCACTCTGACTGAAACTGTCCTGCAGTTTGTCGAGTTCATCCTCAGGCCTGGTTGTAACCGTCCTTTTGGTGGCCCTGGCTCTGCGTAGGTTGAGGACAGTAGGAGAGACAGATGGTCTGACTGGCTGAGGTGTGTGGCTCTGTAAGTGTGCATGATGTAAACATGATCTAAAATCTTCTCTCCCCTTGTAGAACATTTCACAGTACAGTCTTCAAGCTGGTCTTATTAAAGTTCCCTGCAATTATGTGAACACCTTTGGGTGTTCTAAACCACAACCCTCGTTTCTTGCGTGACTCTTTAGCCGGATGCACTAAAAAAGTGATGATATTTATCATACTTAGCCGATACATGTTTTCATTCAGATTTGATTAACTTTGGCGGGATTGAAAGTTCACAATGATCTCGTGCAAGATGAGCCAGTGGTGTGGCTTGATGGTGGTGAACTCACAGCCTCTCCTTTCTCTGCTAGACTATAGTTAGTTCTCTATATCAAAGCCTGTCATGAATGCTCAGGCTAGTTAGCATGGCTATCAATAACGGCAGGCAAATGGTTTTCATACTAAGGTCCTAAACCTAACATTTGGTCCAAATTTACAGTTAATTCACAGATTTGCCAGCTCTGAACCACCCTAGAGAAACCCAACGCAGTAAGAACCTGGTTGAATGTCTCCTCTCACAAGCAGACAGACAGAACAACTCACTGATGAAGTTCTTTTCCCTTTTGAATATCTCTATGTTCACAAAGGTGTGACTGCTTTTGATAGGTATTTTTCCAAACCTACATGAAAGAACCACAGACAACATATATGAATTTTATGGCCAAACTTTTGCAAAAGGAGAAGACTCAGCAAACCGCTCCTCTGAGCCGTTCACAGAGCGTTCTGCCCCCTATCAGCTAGAGCAGGCCTTTTATTTGGGAAAAGGAAGAATGTAAGAAGATAAACAGCGAGACAGATGGCAAGCTCCATCTACACACACAGGTCATCTAGCTCTTTCCCTCAGGAGCGATTTCTCCCAAGGGTGGAGGGAACAATCAGTTCTTGGTGCAAAAAGTTTTAACACAGACAAGACTAAATGAAAATCATGTCAATACTGATTAATGATCCACAGTAATAATAAATGTATGATATATAAATGTGAAAATGATAACACAAAAATCCCTAACAGCTTTGTTGAGGTCCAGCAGAATTTTAACATTCTGAACCTGTTGTAGAGTGTAAATTTGTCCATGTTAGTCATTAATTTAAATATACCCACTTCAGAACATACTCATCTAACCTTTACTGAAAAAATGTTGCTACAGTTGAATCATTTAGCAGCAATCCCTCCACTGTTTGATGAGATATGCAAAAATAGAGCAACAAACCCTGCTGAAGCACCAAAACACTGACTGTAATTCAGAGAAAGTGTGGATAACCACCAGAAATGTGAGGAAAGCCAAAGGGGAAATGCTCTGCGTCAATGAGGAGTGAAGCTGTGGTTCTCTGTGTGTGAAATGGGTGGAGAGTGCAAAGCCAGATGTTCTTCCTAAGGGCAATCTAACCTGCATGTTTCATCATCACAACAGTCTTTTCTAGAGTGAAACTGTCTGCTCCCTCCTCTGCAGCCACACCCAGCTCCAATGAAGTCATATTTCTCTTTATCATCACCTTATAGAGAGTAGTCAAATGTGCAGCATGCCAGGACTTGTGGTTTCACGCTGAACTGCTTGGTAGAGTAACAATGGACTGTGTAGTTCGCCGTCACCAAGATGGAAAATATTTTCATTAAATGTAAAAATGATACATATTCTTCATATTTTACAGTAGGCTTCTTTCACAACAGTGGGACATAAAACAGGACGTATGACAGAAGAATCCAAGACTACAGCTAGACATCTGAAAAATGTCGGGAATGACTTTCTGGGATTCTTACTCACCGATTCATTCCCACTGTAATCACACTGGCATGTAGATGGTAGGTTTCAAAACATATTACAAAAAATAAAATAAAATCCAACACAAGGCTGGTCTTTAACCTTTAACCATATGTACAAAGAATTTCCTCAGTAAAGAGGCTTGCCTTAGTTGTAATAGGATGTGTGATTGTTCTGTGTTTGAAACCAAATGTTCCCTTTGCCTTCCCATATGAATGTCATGTCATAAAGTCAATTTAAGATCTCCTTTTTTGTTCCAACTAGTCGTAATTCTAATTAAATATTGAATGACACCATAATGCAAGATACCTTCAATGTATTTTAGATAGGAGTCTAAAAGATTAAATTAATGCAGATTAAATTGCAGATACATTGAAAGCAAATAATGACTAGGCAAAACTAACTTAGATATTTACAACTGTAATGTAAATATCTAGTCAAAATTCCTTGTAAAATGTCTCCAAATGAATTAGAAATATCTTGAACATTTTTTAATCTAAACATTTCCTGCATTTTAAATCTCTTTAACGTGATGCCGAGTCAGAATGACATTACTGATATCTTGAATAATTATTTTGTCTAATCAAAACATCTCAGTGTGTATGAATTTAGAAAGTTCAATGAAAAAGTGAAAATTGTAAAAAAAAAAAAAAAAATGTAATGCACTTTGCTGGGTTTCCTTAAATAGAAACTTTTTAAACTACTTTGACTAATTAGTTGAGCTTACTGTACTGTTTGATAACTAGGATTGTTTGATTGAATTGAACTGATTTTTGTTAAGTGCCTTGAGACAACATTTGCTGTGAACTGGTCCCATAGAATCAGAGTTTTATGGGCAGATGGATGGAGCCAAGTACAGGACAATGAAGAAAGCTTGGAGTCTGAAAAAAACTTGAGACTGAGGAAGAGGTTCAGCTTCCAGCAGGAAAACTACCCTAAACACAAAGGAATGATTTAAAACAAAACATATTCATGTGTCGAATGGCCCAGCCAAAGTCCAGACTTAAACCCAATCAAGAATCTGTGGCAAGATGTGAAAATTGCTGTTTACAAACGCTCTGCATCTAATATGAGCTTGAGCTGTTTTGCAAAGAAGAACAGAGAAACTTTGAGCAACTAGAAGTCCAAAGCTGGTAGAGACAAACCCTAAAGACACCGTTTGCTGCTGCAATTGCAGCAAATGGTGGTTCCACAAAGTTCTGACTCAGAGAGCCTGAATATTTTTGCACATCACACTTTTCAGTTTATTTGTAGAAACTTTTTTGAATCATGTGTAATTTTTTTTCTACCTCACAATTGTATTCCACTTTGTGTTCTTTCACATTAAACTCCAATAAAATATATTTGTTTGCAGTTGTAATGTGACCAAATGTGGAACATCTCAAGGGACATGCAAGCCACTTCATCAAAGCTTCATTTCACATTGTAAAATAATCATTATAAATAGTGTACAGTGTGCAATCATTTTTACAAGATAAAAAAAATATTGCATCTTGTAAACTTGAATTGCGTTATTCATGCCTGAGCAGAAACATGTCTACTCTCTTACTTCAAATGGCTTCATTTTATAAAAGTATTACCAGTAAATAATGTGTATTTTTCTGTTTACTTGTAATTTATAAATCATTATTCACATTGAAGCATGAAGGAAAAGAACTGGATCAGTGTCCCACCCTCTAGCATTCCTCTGTAAGTACACCTTTACTTCACATACTGAACAACTGACAGAGGCAATAAATCCTTTAAGAGCGCTCTGCTGTTTCCACACTGCTGTGTTGTCAGCTGGTGAAACCCGTCTGGTCTGTAATGTTCAGCACATCTTCAGCCAACCTTTTAGTTGGCTGGTAAAAGAAAATCTGCAACATGATTCATCAGGAGCAACATGTAAGCAGACGTCATGTTAATTTTTCCTAATCCTGCAGGACGCTAGTAAGATTTCAAGCGAGGAGTGTGTATTGTTTTCAAACTTTTAGCCATTTTATTTATAAAGCACATTTTAAAAATGTGATAAAGTGGCATCACATGCAAAAAAAAAAAAAAAAAAAAAAAACTCCTGTTGAGAACACTGCAGCTTAACAGTTTGCTAGAGAGGTGCACTTGTAGTTCCCACCAGTGCAGAGCTTGACCAACAATGGCAACAGGTGGCTCCAAGCACACCTGGACAGACAGTCAGGTAAAGATTTGCAGACAATAGCAAGTAGAGCACTTCCAGGAAAAAGAAAATAAAGAATATCCCAAAATTCTACATGAAGTGCAAATATAAACATCGAAATATTGGTGAAAATTTTTTTCTCCTTTAGGGATTTAAAAATCCTTTATCCTAAAAAGAAAATGTGAATTCTTTCATTTGCCTAGTTAATTTCCCATTCCTCCCTGCCAAATGTAAACCATAGGAAGGGTCATTTCATAAACATACAGTAGCAACTTTGGACTTAGAAATAACATTTACTGAGAAGCTCATTTGAAATTATATTTGTGGAATTCAACCAGTCTGTGCCTGCAGGGTTCAGTGCAAGTTCCAAAATCAACTCAAACAACTCTGAGAAACAGCATCAACGTTACACAGGTGCAGGAAAATGTTACAGATGTCTAGAGTGAAAGCACTATTATAATATTCAGTCTTTAAATGTGACTGGTATAAAAAAAACATTAAAACGAGCAATATTACTTCAAAGTCAGACATTGGCATTGTCTTGTGAAAAGCATTTATCAAATGCAGAACATGAGAAGCTACCAGACTTCTTACCTGGTCTGGTAAGAAGAAAAGTAGAAATTCTCACATCCAAAGCAATCAGTTTTTACCTTACTGCAGAATGAATGAATAAATAAATAAATAAAGAGAGTAGATTTGTGTTAAAGGGGAACTGGAGCAGGAAGAAGTCCTTTTATGAAGCATCTTTCACCCCCTGTTAGAGCAGCATCTGCAAGTGCATTCTTCTAACAGAGCAATGAACCTAACAATGGACCTAAAAGCTTTCAGAAATAAAAGTCAGATTCAAGTCCAGATTAATTAAATCTGATCTCCCCTCTCATCGAGTCCAGGCAGAACTCTAACAAATCCAACTGTGTAATTAGCTGCATTACTTTGTTAAAGTAACTGAAACAGTTTAACTGCTATCACATTTTAAATAGAGTAAATTATAACTGTAACCAGTTAATTTTTTTAGAGTAACCTACCCAATTCTTCTGATTCCTTGGTTCATGAGTGTCCTAATGACATCAGCACAAAATCAGCAATTTTTTTCTCTAAAAAAATTGTACATTTAGTGAAATCCAGCCTTTAAAACTAAACGTCATTTCCTACTCCTGATTTTATTGTCTGTAAAAATAAAGTGTTTCTGCAACTGGATGGGATGTGTTGAACTGGCAGCTGCGGCTGTGTTATGACAACCAGCTTCACTGAAACTGAGACTAAAGTGGAAAAGTTCTGGGGGGAAGTGAAAGCTGAACAGTGACGGTTTGATCAAATCTGTGGCCACGAAGTGATTTAGTTAGACCAGTGTTTCCCAAACCTGGTCCTCAAGGCACACTACCCTGCATGTTTTAGGTGCTTCCTTGCTTCAGCACAGGTGATTTCAATTAGGAGGTGTTTGCTGAACTGCAATCAGCTGAATGAGGTGTGTTGAAGCAGGGGAACATCTAAAACATGCAGGTCAGTGTGCCTTGAGGACCAGGGTTGGGAAACACTGGTCTAACCAACCATCTGACATCAGGAGGCGGGGCGCAGTTGGTGGCTGGATGGGAAGAAATGGAAAAAACTTTTTGTCCCACAAAGGCAAAACTAGTTTAGGAATACCGTTAAGCTGATCTATGATGTATAAAACAATTATACAAACTGCACTCGGAGTTCTTTTCTGAGGTAAACATTTTCTCTTGGCAGCTCCACCATAAGCGATGTGAGCTCTTCTGAATATCAGTACCGTAAAAACCGTAATAAAAAAAAAGTACAAGAGGCAGCTGGTTGACTCCAACACAGAGAACAAGGCTTACCCTTCCGGAGGAGCGCCTTCTGTTGGGGGCCACGACAGGCGGAAGCTCCTCGTCGCTGGAGAACGCATCCAGAACTACGGCCACGGCGTTCTTCTGGTTCTGGACCGTCAGGTTCTTTAGATAAAGCTGCACATACACGTCTTTGGTCGGGTTGCCACTCGGCAGTTCCACATTGTGAGCAACAAGCTCGCTCTTTAGCTTGTCTTTGGTGAGCACAGACGGGTCGTCCAGGTATTCCGGCATGTCGAGTTTAAGATGAAGGCAGAGGAGCCACACAGCCTGGGCGGGTATACCAAGACGGGTATGTCTGCAACCTGGAGGCTCTGGGCTGCTGAACTTAAACCACGCCCCCTTGTGATCTTGCTTTTCAAAGTAAAACTCACATCACATGTCATCATAACATAAACTCCTATTCTTTTTCTCTGGTGACCAAATGGCTGGTTTTAATTGTTTCTGAAATCAGAATTTTTTTTCCTCTCTCTCTCTCTCTCTCTCTCTCTCTCTCTCTCTCTCCATCTCTCTCTTTTGTGGTGCTGTCGAGGCTGCAGCGTTGCCTGAAGGTGGCGCTGCAGAGGATCAGTCTGCAGCCTCACCTGCACAGGTAGAGGACATGGAGTATGACAGCGACTCAGACGGCGTTTCAATCGCAGATTCACAAACATCTAGAGGTGATTTGTATACACTGGAGGAAATTAATGATTTTCTGGATGAAACGTTTGGAAAACACGTTAAAATCCTTGACTATTTTCCTGATGTAGAAAAATTTATCAAGAGTGTATTAATGGTGCAGAAAATAGTTGGTTTTGAAATGCTGGATGAAAAGAAACGGATCCGGTTAAAAAACCACACGACAAGCGTCCGGAGACAGGTGTCAGCAAATAAAGCAAAAGGTTCAAAACGACTGAAAATTCAGAAATAAGATAATGATAAAAGTGCACTGGGTGACCTTCTCTCTACTGTCTCTGTCTGTCTTCCTTCTCTTTTTCACCTGTATGAGTAACATCAATGGTGGGAGGGATCTACATAAACAGATGGTTAGTTTAGAAACGATTAGGCAAAAGAAACTTGATGTTGTCTGCAACAGACTGGCGACCTGTCCAGGATGTACCCCGCCTCTCGCCCGGAACGTTAGCTGGAGATAGGCACCAGCACCCCTCCCGACCCCACTGAGGGACAAGGGTGTTCAGAAAATGGATGGATGGATGGAACTTGATGTTGTGCTTTTACCAGAGACACATACAGATCATGAAAATGAGGTGGAGTGGGGTTTGAGTTGGAAAGGGAAATATTTTTTGTCTCATGGGACCAGGTCATCTGCTGGTGTAGCCGTTTTATTCTCACCAGGTTTAGATATCGAGGTTATTTCTTATACTGAGCTGGTCCCTGGAAGGGTCCTGGTGGTTAGAGTGGAAATAGAAAAAACCCTTTTCTGTTTTATGAATGTTTATGCACCTAATCAAGGGGATCAAATAATTAACATTTTTCAAGACGTATAATTTTTTCCAACAGTCCAGTCAAAATGAATGTGTTGTGTTGGGGGGTGATTGGAACTGCACTGCTAGTTTTCTAACTGACAGAACCGGGGAAGAACCTCATCCTCCATCTTCTTCTAAACTGATTGAGGTGACAGCGCAGCTGGGCTTGGTTGATGCTTGGAGGACTAAACATCCTCAGGATAGACAGTATACCTGGGTAAAAATGAAGGATGGGGTAGTGAGTGGGGCTCGGTTGGACAGATTTTATATCTCAGATACTTATAGAAATAGATTGTCCAACTGTTTAATTTCTCCAGTTGGGTTTTCTGATCATCACCTGGTTTACTTGGATTTTCTTTGTTCAAGTAATATTAAATACAGATCGTATTGGCATTTTAATACGAAACTACTTAATGATATTTTCTTTTGGCAACTATGGAAAACAAGAAAATCAGAGTTTTTTTCTTTAACTGAATGGTGGGAGGTTGGAAAGGCTCAGATAAGAGTTTTTTGCCAACAATGTACAAGTTTTTCTACAGCTAAAATTAAAAAAGTGATTCAGAATTTAGAAAATGAGATAAAAGAATTGGAAAATAACTTGTCAACTGATGCTAATAATCAGCTTAAACTTAAGAAAGATCAGTTAAGTTGTTTTTTACATGAAAGAGCCAAAGGGGCTTTAGTTCGGTCCAGGTTTACTACGGTGAAGGACATGGATGCCCCGACATCTTTCTTTTTTAATTTGGAGAGGAGTGTCAGCCGAGCGAAGCAGCTGGTTTGCCTCCGACTTCCTGATGGAGCGCTGACTGCTGATGCCAGCACTATGAAAGAACATGCTGTGGCCTTCTACAGCGACCTCTACAAGAAGCAGACCTGTAACAGAAGCTCTATGGAGACTTTGTTGGATGGTCTTCCTCAGCTTACCGCTGCAGATCAGGATATTTTGGATGCTGGAGTTTCAATGGAAGAACTGACTGCTGCAGTTGGACAGATGGTTTCTGGAAAGAGTCCAGGTCTAGATGGTCTACCTGCAGACTTCTACAAACATTTTTGGAGGCTGTTGGGGGAGGACTTGTGGGAGGTGCTTCAGGAGTGCCCATCAACAGGAATCTTACCATCATCCTGCCGACAAGCTGTCCTTTCCCTACTTCCAAAAAAACGAGATTTGATTTTGTTGAAGAACTGGAGGCCGGTTTCTCTCCTTTGTGTGGACTACAAGTTATTTTCTAAAGTGCTTTCTAACAGGCTGAAGAATATTCTCAAACTCATTATACATAAAGATCAATCATATTGTGTACCTGAAAGATTTATTAAGGACAATCTTTTTCTTTTAAGAGATTTGTTTGACATTTGTAAATTATATGAAACTGATGTTGGAATTATTTCATTAGATCAGGAAAAAGCCTTTGATCATTGTTTTCTCTTTTCTACATTAAGAGCATTTGGATTTGGTGAAGGTTTTATTTCTTTATTGGGTTTATTATATAATGAAGTGTTTTGTGTTGTTAAAGTTGGGGGAGGATTAAGTCGTCCTGTTAAAGTTCAAAGAGGTGTTAAACCAGGCTGTCCCATATCTGGGCAGTTGGACTCTATTGTAGTTGAGCCTTTTTTACTTAAAGTTCGCTCCACCCTCACTGGCCTTGTTCTTCCAGGTTTGCCTCATAATTGTAAAGTCTCTGCTTATGCTGACGACATTAACATTTTTATTAAGAACCAGAATGACGCTATGAGTCTTCAGCATTGTTTGGAGCTTTATGAAAAAGCTTCTTCAGCTAAAGTAAACTGGGAGAAAAGTTCTGCTTTAAAAGTTGGCCCATGGACAAAATAATAATCTCCCCGTATTACCAGGTAATATTCACTGGGTTGATCAGGGCTTTACATTCTTGAGTGTTTTTTTGGAAACGGAGGCTGTTTTGAGAAAAAATTGGGAGGGTGTCATGGAGAGAGTGTGTGCCAGATTATCTAAGTGGAAATGGTTGCAGCCTCAGCTATCTTACAGGGGAAGAGTCTTGGTAGTTAATAACTTGGTTGCTTCGGCCCTCTGGCATAAACTGACTGTGTTGACGCCGCCATCCTCTCTTGTACATCATCTCCAAAAGACTCTAGTGGATTTTTTCTGGTCTGGATGCCATTGGGTGAGAGCTGCTGCGTTGTATCTACCTGTGGAGGAGGGAGGACAAGGACTTATTGACATCATGTCGCGGATCGCGGCTTTCAGGCTTCAAACTCTGCAGAAGCTGTTATATGGAGTTGGACTGCCATGGTTGGATACGGCGCGTCTTCTGCTAAGGAAAGCAGGACGTATGGGATATGATAAACATCTCTTTCTGCTGAGACAAGGATCTTTGGATTTGACTGGTCACCCCGTTCTACCAATCTGTGCTAAACGCTTGGAAGATTCTCACCTTTGAGAGAGAGACTGAGTCAACACCTGGAATGTGGGTTTTTGAAGAGCCTCTGTTTGAGAACAGTTTCCTCTCATCACAGCTCCTCTCATCTGATACGCTAAGATCTAGGATGAGGGAAGCAGGCTGTGTGAAGCTGGGTCATCTGATGGAGCTGCCCAGTCTGATGGAGAGTCTACAGATACGATCCAACAGACTTGCATTAAGGATTAAAGAAGAAACATGTGCATCTCTGCCAGTTTCAATCAGAGTGTTTGCTGTTAACAGCATTCTGTCTGACCAATGGGATGATGAATATGAATACGTGTTTCCTTCCATGATCGTCTCTCCTGCAGTGGATCAGTGGCAGGATGAGCCAGAGAAGTTGTTGTCTCTCCAAGCTTCACCTTTGGGTTGTTTTGAAGGCCTGGGGAGGAAAGGTTTGTACCATGTCTGTGTGAAGGTGCTGAATCTACGCTCTCTGGCAGAAGTGAGGGTGTCGAAGTGGCTTGAGTTTTTTGACTCCAGCTCTACCCCAAGAGGCTGTTGGCGGTCCCTGTACAAACCCCCCGTTGAGAAACGGGTGGGTGACCTCCAGTGGAGGATTGTGCATGGGGCCATAGCTACAAACAGGTATCTGGCACACCTTCATCCTGGCGTTAGTGTTTCCTGTTGTTATTGTTCTCAAGATGAAACTTTATCTCATTTATTTGTTGAATGTTTAAGATTGAAGCCTCTTTTTGTTCTTTTGGGTCGTTTGTTTGGTGGTTTTGGTGAACAGTTTTCTGTTTTTATTTATGGTCCACGGTATTGTGCAGGAAAGAAATCTATTCATATTCTTTTGAATTTTATTTCTGGAACTGCGAAACTGGCAATATGGTTATCGAGGAGAAACAAAAAAGAACGGTCATCAAACAGATGATGCTTATGTTTTATTTCAGAGACTGATAATCGCTCGAATTCGTGTGGAGTTTGAGTTTTTTTAAGTTGACAAAGAACATTGATGGTTTTGTATGCAAGTGAGGTATTAATGATGTTTTATGTACATTGGATGAGGCATCTTTAGTTATTCCTTTTTTTGAGTTAGCATTTATGATTGTTTTTTGTTGTTGTCAAAAAACAACAACAAAACAACAACAAGGAGTGTAAAATAAAGGCAATTTTAAACTCTCTCTCTCTCTTTGCTTCTCTCTCTTTGCCTCTCTCCCTTTGCCTCTCTCTCCCTCTATCTCTCAAGCAAGTTTGAGAAATCCTTCAATCTCTCTTCGCAAAGAAAAGAGATATCTAAAAGAGATAAACTTAAACATTCCTCTGTGTATAAACACATTCACAACATAATATAATATAATTAATTTAATTTGAAAAATTTACAGTTGCAGTGAAATATTGAACAGATATTTTCCTGGCTCAAAGTTCCTCATAAAAGGAACTTTGGCGACATCTTGTGGCCAGATTACGACACGGAACATATGCAAATAGCCGTTTATTTCCTTCTGAAATCTTTGTTCTCCTCTAATCTTGAGGAGATGATGGCCTACATTCTTTGTATCACATCGCCTTTGCAGAAAAACTGTCCACCTTCCTCCAGCATGCCTTCTCAGTCCGAATGTATTGATAATCCAACTCCTCCCTCTGCCCTCTGTGAAGGTCTTCTTAATTTGAAACCCTAAAAAAGACCTCCTTTTTCCTAGACTAGCTATTGCCTCCCTGCGCTTTCTTACGTTTACTTGGATTACTGGAGAAGCCATGAACGATGATATTAATTTTCTGCTCTATTTTAGAATTGTAGTCTGTCTGTAGTTTTTGCAATGGTGGCGGTCGAAATGAACGAGGCCGTTCAATTCATGTTCAAAATAAAAGGTTTGTCATTCACATACCACCAAAGGAATATGCTTTTATTTTTGATGCTATACAGTCTGGTGTATAATGCTTCTTAAGTCCTCTGGACCTCCACTAAGTCTG
>NW_015117241.1:0-1078 GCF_001443285.1 Poecilia latipinna
CTTTTGTCATAGTACCCCCAAGAATTTAGAACTACTTTCACTACTTTCACCCCTGACGAAGGGGAAAGCAGCAGGCAAACAGAGAAACCCAGGATTTAGAGAATAAACAGTCTGTCTAATATCATGGCACTTCATGGCACTTCATTATAATTGCATGAGTCTTAATTGGACTTAAGACTGGACTTTAACTAGGCCACTCAAAAACCCTAATGTTGTCCCCTTTTTAGCTATTCAGAGGTGAACTTGCTGGCTTGTTTATGGATCGTTATCCTTGAATATAATTCAAGTGTCCTTGAGTAATCACAAACTGACATCTGGGCATTCTCCTTCAGGATTTTCTGCCAGAGCCTTTTGACCCAGGTCTGGTCTGGCAATAATCAGCCCAGGTTGTTGCTAGTGCATATGAATCATAAGAATGTAACTATTTAGTTATGTAGCAAAGCATCGTCATGCAGGGCTAAGCTGGTTTCAAAAACTTTTCCCATAAAAAATCAAATCTTGATTCAGAAATGATCTTGTTTCTCACAACTCTGCATAAGCACTTTCTGCAACAAACTGAAGCATCGTACTCATCATTACAGGTTATACTTCAACATCATTGAGTTGGCTTATAGAACAGTGAAATAATAGGAGTAAAGGTGCAGACTCTATAAGGCAGTGCCGGTCAGAAATAGCACACTGCTGATCAGGGGCGCAGCCAGGAATTGTGAGCACCCTGACAAAAAATTTGCTTGGGCCCCCCTGCGCAGCTGCTGTTACAATTTTTTTTGTCTATTTGACCCATAAACAGTGTCACAATTTTAAAGGCTTGCATCTGTCTTGCTGTCTTTGGTTCAATACTGATAATTAGCACAATATTGACTGCTCATGAATTTAACATCCAACAGTTCACATCCAGTATGCAAGTTGGTTGCTTAAATTTTTTCTATTAGTTTTAGATTACTAATCTACGAGCAACAGTCAAACGCAAAGTGCAACTACACATAAAGCAATTCATACTTCTGAAAAATGCTATGTAATTGCATTTTATTCAAGCTGCAGTACATAACTTTAAGAAAAAATATGTTTTCTCCATATT
>NW_015117241.1:4413-9611 GCF_001443285.1 Poecilia latipinna
TTTTCTATTAGTTTTAGATACTGAAATGTCTCCCCATGAGCAACTGTCAAAAGCAACGTGCAACTACACATCCAGACTTCTCAAAAATGCTATGTAGTTGCATTTTATTCAAGCTGCAGTATGTAACTTTAATAAAAATATGTTTTCTCCATATTTGTTAAAGCTGTCACGATGTCGTAGCAGTTTGTTATGAGACAGATAACCTGTGAAAACAATCAATCTCCTCCATCTCCTTCCTGAATTACTATTACTGGCTAAAGTAATGCACCATTCTGACCAAAACAACCAATCAGAACTAGTAAGACGCTCTTAGCTCTGTCAATTAGCCTCATTCACTCACTGCTAAATGTGCTAATGGGGGAGAAACAACTTATTACAAGAAACCGTTTATTTGTCGTCATTGGTAGCTATGCTAACTAAACTGAGCATTCACAGTTTGAATCTGCACAGTTCTGTGCTATGCTAGCAGCAGCACGGCACAAATCAAGGGGGAGGAAGGATGAGCAGCACCACATGAGATTGTGATTGACAGCACTAAAACTCTCCTGCCACTGACTGGTTGTTTCTAGCACTGGGAGAAAGCAGAGGAAATAGATTTTTCACAGATTACCTCTCATACCATACTGTCACAACATAATGACAGTTTTAAAAAAATATGTGAAAAAAATATTTATATAAAAGTGACATACGGCAGCTTTAATTTCACTCAGGAGAAGATGGGTCACGAGGGACATGGGTTAGAGCTGACCTAGACAATAGAGCTGACCTAGGGGCCCTGACCTAGACAATAGAGCTGACCTAGGGGCCCTGACCTAGACAATTCTAGGGTCAGGGCCCCTAGAATTGTCATCACTTTTACCCCCATGCCGTCCCCTGCTGCTGATACTTGCTGAAGGTCTCTATTAAGACAACTGATGTAATAGACAATGAGGAAAAGCAGCACTACTCATCCAACCCTTATACTCACATCATAAGTGCAAAACAACTTCTTTATGAAGCTGTTTTGCTTTCATCTCGTTGCTTGTGCCAGGTATGAACCACAGGAAACCAGGTTTAATACAGTCACATAAATCAATTAGATATGAAAGCAGACCAGGCTTTCTTATCTGATTAAAAGTACCTTCTAAAAACAACATTTAAATAAGTATTAAACATGTTTCATTAATCCCAAATGTATGTATTAAAGATTGTTTTTTATTGGTCTGATGTAATCTGATGTAAAAGTCCTAATCTTACTAGCTGTAAGCAGAAAATCATCTGAACTAACAGAAATGAAAGCCTGGAAAGAATAGTCTTTGCGTAATGTGATTTACCAAATTAATTGAGTTAGATAAATAAATATTTTTAATTTACTGAATATGACGGTATGTATAGATATGTTTAATATAATAAAATGTATAAAAACTTAAAACAATAATGTGTGCCTTCTTCAGAAACCTCAAATATGATCTGATCCAAGATCAGAGTACTGCTCTGTACCTCGGTCTCTGTGCTGCTCTGTGTTTTTAATCACATTTGTCCTCCACTGGAGTTTATATATATTCTCAATGGCAGTAGTAAAGCAACATTTAAGCTGTATGTGAGAATGCTTCTTGCATTTCAGTGAAACCTGGCCAGTGGCGGTTTGGATATGAGAATAATGGTGTGGTCATTGGTGCCAGATGAGGTGGCCGAAGTATTTCAAAGACTTGCTTGGGTTTTCTTTTAAAGACTATCTCTAGGATTGAAAAAAAATAGTGGGAATAAGTGGGGGGGAGGGAGTGTTGATATCAGATAATACTCAGACTCAGGGTTGACCATTTAATGTATTATCATGTATTATGAAAAATGTCTTATGACAAGAATTTTGATTTGTCATTGTCTCAATAAATTTAAATTTATATTTTTAAAAAGCCATATTATAATGTTTTTCTCTCACCAAGACATACCTGCAGTATTGCCTTGATTCTTTCATGCATGTTTGAGAAATCCTTTAATCTTCATGGCAACCATTCAGCTGTACAAATGCCTGGGTGGACCCTGCTCAGCCTTTGGGATGAAACTTCTCCTCAGAGCTGTAGTTTCCAAACTAATGAACTTTCTCCTCCCCTACAAGACCCCCTCTCAGCTCCTTCAGACTAGCCAGCAGCATTTAGCAAACACCTGGTAGAACTGTGCATCAGCTGAGCTCGTTATAGGAGCTACTTCTCAAAGCAACACTAGTAAATTTGTTGCTAAAAGGTTAATGGACATGTTGTGATGACTTCCTGAAGGCAGAGTTCCAGAAAGAGCAGAAGGTTTTAAAGAGACCAAGGCCCAATTTCACGGCATAAAGTTAGTCGTAGCCTTTTTAAACTGAAGGTAACATAGTTACAAGACTGTGGAGTAAAACGGCATCATGTGCCTGCAAAACCCATGATACTAAGTAGAGTCCTGAAGAAGCCTATTTCAAATAGGAATGTTTTTCAAGAATAGTATTTGTGTTTATGGCACTATGAATGCTGTGCTATGCAGTCACAACCACACAGTTAACTGCAAAGGAAATAATACATCATTTTTATCTTTGTCACAATAGTACCACAAAATATCTCCATACGATTCTATCCACATCACCCTACACAGACTTTTCAGATGCTAAAAAACCAACAGCAACCAAAATCCTCACAAATTAAAACCAATGTATGCATCATTTTCACATAATTGTACCTCTTTGTGTTTATCCATCACTTGAAATTCCAATAAATACACTAAAATTACAATTTAACAGGTATGAAAACTTTTGAGAGCTTGTACCTTCTGATTCAAGTTCCACTGGGAAATGTATATCATTTCAGTGTACAACTTTTTCATTTAGAGGCAAGTATTAGTCAGGGACTGTATAACTTATCTGGCAATGTAATGGCAAAAATTATTACATATAATAAAGGGCTCATTTGAGTGGAAACAGAATGCTTAGGCTGTTTACATAAATTACAGAGTAGCTGTTATTTTGGGGGGACATGTTTAGGCCCCTGTAGCTAGAAAACCTTTTATGAACTGAAGAGAACATGGCTCTTTACAAAGATCTCTCGGGGCAGCAGAATCAGAGCCAGTGAGTCATATAATGATAAGAAGGCTGGAACTATATGCTGAGGAATGCTTTGGGGTCCCCTCAGCTGATTGTGGAAAGACCAATGTTGCACAAGTTGCTCTAAGTTCACACATTATTAGACAATTACTCAGCTAAATTTCTCTCCCCCCCCCTTTTGAACAGTATTTTCTTGAATATTTTTTACAGCAACAGCATAATTTTCCCTTGGGTATTATTCAAATATTATCAAAATCCATTATATTCTTTTTATTCTGTTCTAAATCTAAGTGCTGCTGCCTAATGTGACATCCAGTACTAGTGCTGGGAGCAATGAGGAGACACGGGGCTATGAGCATATCATAGATTTATCCTTGCAGTACCACAAGATTTACTGACATGTCTTTAGAGGTGAGGAAACAGGTGCATTTTGTTATAATTCCTGTCAGCAAAAGGCTTCCAAGATTCCTCTGGAAAGAGCTGCATGACTGCGCTGGCCAGCAGCAAGGCCTCCACTCCTCATTCCGGGAGTGGAACATCCATCCAATCTGAAACACGTCTGCATCCGAGCAGCGTGCCATTAATCAGGAAGTAGAAAGGTGACTTAAACTTATCATCAATGCATCATTAACCTTTAATGAACTGTAGGCCTTTTCAGGACAAAGCTGTTCAGGTACTGCCGGTCGCTAGGTGGTTGCGTCCCTCTGCGTCCCCTTGTGAAGAAAGATTTCAGTCAAAGATGATAGATGTAAACCTAGATGCATTTTCCAGTTGCATTCTCACATATTCAGATTTCTGAGACTACAGGAAAAGAGAAACTACTATTAGTAATTTTTAGCCTGTTACATGTTGGCCTGCATCTTTAAATAAAGGCGTTTCATCATGTTGGATTGGCTTTTACTGACATTGATGAGGTAATATTTGGTACATAAAATATCACATGTGGATTATTTCAATGCTAATTAGGTATCTGGTGTTGACTTGGGTTATTGCTCCACAAATCAAACTGCTAGAAAAAAACACTGCTGGGTTAAAACCAAACCAATTTGGGTTATTTTGCTATCACAAGAGAATTGGGTCATGAGTTTGACCTAACATGCTTGATTTCCAACTCAAAACTGAGTTGATGTGAAACTGTCACCGCCTTGAATCCACATTCATGCCATAGATTCAACAAGTTGTTAAAAATATTTTTGCTGAAGTTTTGGTTTCTTTTAATGTTGATGGCATCACACAGTTGATACATAAATCGATTGCACATCCATGCAGATCTCTCTTAACATCACGCAAAAAGAGTAAGACTCATGACAGCTAGTGTTTCTCTAAATGTTGTGAACCAGTGTGAACTGTTCAGCTGTTGAGTACGTTGGTCCACTCAGTGTACACTTAGGCTATGTTCAACATCAAAAATAACTTGGTAATGTAAGGTTAAATGAATAAATATGACATCTTAGGTAACCTCAAATCAATAACACAACTCACAGACATAAAATTGTTGTACTGCATCATCTTACAGTCACACAATTGCTTGTTTCATCAAATGAAACATTTTCAGTGAAGTCTAATAAGGGTTTTAAGGTATGGTTCAAAATGGTCGCAAATGAAGAATAATGATGAGGCTTCAACAAATGATGTGATAGTTTTTACCCAATTTTCTGTTAAAACTGCCCAACTGGGAAAGTTTCATTTTTCACATGATGCATAAACATTTGCTCTTTTAGACACAGATTGCATTTTAGTCAAAGATTTACCTGAACTCATCAATGGCATCCATTTAAGTTAACTTTGGGCTTTTATTAATGCATTTGAAGTCCACTTTTACATGGTAGAAGAATACTACCGCATCAATAATAATAATAATAATAACCATCATTATCATCATCATCAAGAATGTGTTGCAATTTAGAAAAATGTGATCTAAATATCCCTAAGACTCTAGCATAGCTTTGGCTGGTTGTTTCACCGCTGTTCCTGCTGCATTTGGTCGTGTTCATTTAAAACTCTTGGTTTCCTAGGGTTAAAGTCAAGGCTTTACGATAGAAATTCAACTTTATCCTCACAACACTAGATTTTTATGTGTGTTTATTTGTGTTATTTTCCATCCATCCATCCATTTTCTGTACACTCTTGTCCCCCAGTGGTGTCGGGAGGG
>NW_015117241.1:11925-20938 GCF_001443285.1 Poecilia latipinna
AAGATTTAAGAATAAATGAAGTATGGAGAACAAGGAACCCAAATAACAGGGAATTTTCATGTTATTCAAGCACACACCAATCCCATTCGCGTATTGATTATTTTCTCATCTCTGTGGAGTTATTGCTTCATGTGGAGAACTGCTGGTATAATAGTATTGTAATTAGTGATCATGCTGCAGTGTCCCTGGAAATTAAAGTAAATAAGATTGGTGAAATGATGGAGGATGCAGAAATTTTTGCTAAAAGACTCAAAATTTGTTACATTTATAGAAACTTGCATTGACAAATATTTTGAAATGAATAAAGATGAAACCACAGCTAGTATTAGAGGGGAAGCTTTTAAAGCCTATATTAGATGAGAAATTATCAGCTATAGCAGCAATAAAAATAAACAATATAACCAAGAATTAAAATCACTAGAGAGACAAATTAAATCCAGCAAAGCAGAACTTTCTCAGAGCAATGATCCTACAAAATTACACAAACTTATTGTTTTAAGAACCAGATATGATAAATTAACAACAGAGAAAGTGGCAAAAAACTTAATGTGGACAAAATAAGCATTTTATGATCAAGGAGAAAAGGCCGGTAAATTATTGGCTTGGAGGATAAAACGGATGCAAGCGGAAAGAGCAATTAAAAGCATAAAATCAAAATCGGACATTTTAACCACAGACCCTTCAGAAATAAATGAAAATTTTAGAGAATTCTACAAAACCTTGTATAAGTCTGAATATTCTGGAAACGAAGAATCACAAACTACATTTCTTAATCAATTAAAAGTCAAAACCCTTTTAGAGGAAGAGAAAACAACTCTTGATAGTCCTTTAACAATAAAAGATCTATCTGAAGCAATAGACAGGATGAATAGCAGTAAAATGCCAGGTCCTGATGGACTTCCAATAGAATTTTATAAAGCATTTAAAAATAAATTAATCCCACCACTTCTCAACATGTATGAAGAATCATATAAAGCTGGAATACTCCCAGACTCACTGAGATTAGCTACAATAACGCTTTTGCTAAAACCAAACAAACCCCCAACTGAATGCTCCTCATATAGAGGAATCAGTCTCATGGGATGTGATACAAAGATTTTGTGTAAAGCTCTATCTAGGAGATTAGATAAATACCTACCCAATTTAATAATAGATGATCAACAAGGATTTATTTAAACAAGACAAGGATACCATAATATAAGACGGGTCCTTATGTATTACATGAAAAACATAATTGTAAGGACACAGCGTTGTTATCACTGGACGCTCGTCAAGCGTTTGATAGAATAGAGTGGAATTACCTGTTTGAAGTTCTCCCAAAATATGGACTAGGTGAAACCTTTCTAAAATGGATACGATTACTATATACTGGCCCGACTGCACAAGTTTTAACCAATAATAACATGTCCAAACCTTTTAATTTACAACGATCAACTAGACAGGGTTGCCCCCTCTCACCACCGCGTTTTGTATTGGCAATAGAACCTCTAGCCATGGCTGTTAGAGCAAATACAGGAATATCAGGCATTAGAATTGGAGGAAGAGAACACCTCATTTCTCTGTTTGCAGATGACATATTTTTCTTAAGTAATTTGAAGGCCAGTATTCCCAATTTGTTAAATCTAATAAAAGAGTTCGGTGAATTTTCAGGGTATAAAATTAATAATTCTAAATCAGAGTTAATGTTTCTTAATGAAGAAGAAAGAAGAAGTCCTATTGTGGCTACCCCATTTAAAACAAATACAAAAGGGTTTACATATTTAGGCATTAAGATCACCCCATCCCTCAATGAAATAAACACAGCAAACTATAATCCCCTTGTGGAAAAAGTTACAGGAATGCTAAATCAATGGTCAAATTTACCCATATCTATGATAGGCCGAATAAATGTATTAAAAATGTCAATATTGCCCAAATTTTTATACTATTTTCAAACAATTTCATTGCCACTGACAGACTCATTTTATGACAGTATGGACAAACTATTTAATCAATTTATTTGGAGTAATAGAAAGGCAAGGCTCCGTTTAAAACTACTCTATCTGCCTTATGAAAGAGGTGGACTTCAAGTCCCTAACCTCAGATGGTACTATATGGCCGCCCAACTAACATCAGCTACACATTACTTTTCCCCGATGGCACCTACAGCCTGGGTAGACATTGAACAGCAATCTGTTCCAGATTTACCTTTAAACGCCTTCTTGTACTCTTCGGATATAAAGGCACTAAAAAAACCCACAAAGAACCCTTTCTTAAAAAATACAATTATAATTTGGCATTCAGCACACAAACATATGGGTGACCGTTCAGAACTATCGCAATTTACCCCTATCTGGGGTAATGAAAGGTTCACCCCAGGGAAAAATGATGGAGGATTTAAGCTATGGAAAACCAAAGGCATTCAGAAAATTAAAGATCTATATGCAGATGGCACGTTACTTACTTTCGAACAGCTATGTAATAAGTATGTAATACCTCAAACATTTTTTTTAAATACTTGCAATTGAAAAATTATGCCATCAAAATTGAAATGAATAGTAGACATTCCACCCCTGACAAAAATTGAAGAGGTGTGCGTGGGAGACTTAAAAGGGAAAGGTTTTCTTTCTGTGTTCTATAATTTGTTGATGCTTTCCTCTAAGGCATCTGCAGTGGATAAGTTAGACGCCTGGAAAAGAGATACTCTTGAAGATATAGATGAGGAAGACTGGAATCAGGCCTGTTTAAAAGCACAAAATCAAACGATAAACACATGATTTAAACTTCTACAATATAAATGGCTCATGAGAACCTATATAACACCAGTTAGGCTACATCATATATCCAGTGACATTCCTGACACTTGCACTAAATGCTTATATGAGAAAGGAACCCTTCTCCATTGTATGTGGGAATGTCTTAAAATCCAGAAATTTTGGAAAGATGTTATTGGGTATCTGTCTGAAGTGTTTAAGGTGGGAATCCCAGTGGTCAAAATCTGTGTTCTAGGAATATACCCAGTGGAATTTAAACAATCACAGACTAAAACTAAATTGATAGACTATGGACTTCTTCAGGCCAGACGATCTATTGAATTATGCTGGAGGAGCATGGACGCGCTGTCCATGGGACTCTGGAAGAAAGAAATTGCAAACTCACTCGGACTGGAAAAACTAACATACATCGCCAAGGGTAAACAAAGGGACTTTGAGAACTTATGGGAACCATATATGAGGATCATAGGGACTGAAGGCGGAGCTTAATAATGAATGTCTCAAACGGATGTCTTGTCTACAGTTTCTTTTTTTTATTTTATTTTATTTTTTTATTTATATACTGTCTTGTTATTGTTCTTTGTTCTAATTTAATTGATCTTGTTTATTTTTGAAACTAAGCAAATACAGGTTTGAATGGTGAATGCATGAGTGAATGTGAATTTGTATAAACAAGTGTTTATAATGTTACGTTGACTGTTTGTAAATTTGTGTTCTAAAAGAGAAAACTCAATAAAACATATTTAAAAAAAAAAAGTTGAGCTTACCAAAAATGCTGTCAAAGTAAATCCTTAATGTAAACTATTCCTAAGACAGCGTCAAGTTCAAAGCAAATGGGCTGCAAAGGCTTCCTGTTACCAATGTGAGTCTTTACAAAGACAGCAAAACCAGCTGGTATGTGGGCAAACAGCTGAACATATAGTTCTGCATTAAGTATCCAAAGCTTCCCCCAAAAAACCAGTGCAAAGCTTTGTTCACTCCCCAGTAGAGTTCTATTAACTAACTGCTGGAGAAAACCACCAGCCATCCACACAACCCTGCAAGGATAAGTGGGTATATATGATGGATGGATGGAAATATGTACCTTGGACACAGTTGAATACGTAGTTGGAAAACAGTAAGAATCTTATTAAATGCAGATGTATTCAGCCAAAGCCCTGTTCAGTTTGTCTGTTTCTGTGTTTCTTGTACTTTTGCATCATGTTTTCTTTCCTGATAAACTGGAGTTGGCAGAGTAGGTTGCCACAGGTTCTGATTTGTTTTCGGTCAGAAGTTTGCAAGCTTCAGCCTGGGCTTTCCAAAAACACAGTTGCAACCAGAAGCAAAATCTGTAACTCCTCAAATCAATAATGTTGAACTTTAGAGTGTGTGGCAATTATAATGCATCTTGAATGTAACTCAGCTTATCATTAGCCATTGTTATACATATATAAAAATGAGGAAATTTGAATCAACCTGCACTAGTTGGTTTTATTGAGACATTAGCTGTGTTTCCATGACAAATGAGAGCAAAACTATGTCAATATTCCACTAATGTGGAAAAAGCACAATTTTGCAATTGCGGTGTTTCCATTAAATAACCGTTAAATTCTGCTGATGCTGTTGAAATAAATTTATTTACATAAGACAATAAAAATCCTGCCACATCATACGCCTAACGCTTCCTGTCGACTTCTTTGTCTTTTCGTAAACATTGAAGATTCGCAAAGTATACTAAAAACCACATCCGAGTGCAAAATCTTTTATCAAAAAATGAGTCATGCTTTTATATAGGCACGTTTCCATTATGCAAATTTATTTTTGGAATTTCAATTTGCATGATTTTAAGGTCAGTGGAAATGCAGCTAATGATTAATTCCAAAATCCCACAGAAAAAAAAATCACCTGCTCTTAAGAAGCTAAAAAATAGTGACTAGATGGAATAAATTCAAAGACAGTAAACAGGATTCAACACACTACGGCAAAAATAAATCAGTGAACTGAAGAACTCTAAAAGTTAAATTTTTTAATCTCTTTCATTCAGTAATGAGGTGTGCAAATATTCATAAAGGCAATTAGTCCACAACTGCAGTAAGCTTTGCTACGATGTTCTCGTTGTCTTGTCTGATCCCCTCTGCTTTTACAGCACACTAAATCAGCTCAGTCTGACTCCTGTCCCTGTGAATGAGCGGATGTGTAGGTGAGTCTCATATCTCCACTCCAACAGGCTCGGCATAGCCCCACCAGTTGGGACTCCACACCAATCATCCCTGATGGCGCACAACACACATCATCCTCATGCTCTCAGATACACACATCCTGCCTCGGTGGGACCTGGGACTTGGCTTTTTATTTAAATGTGATAAATATTTCATTTGTGAATGTGTTGTGAAAGATCATGAGCATGCATAAAGGGCCTGCTGCTGAATATGCAATGCTCTGATAAATATTTTAGTACTCCATTTCCCCAGTTGACTCACCAGGAACCTGGAGCGAATCCTGGTGAGAATTAAACATGTTTTCCCTGCAGTATTTATTCTGGAAAAATAGACAGAAGCTTGCTGATTTGGTGATTTTTAAGAAATCCTTGGAAAATGGCCTTGATCTATTTTTTTTTCCCAATTCAAGGTGCCGACTTGAATGACATAATACATCTTCCACATACTCTGTTAGGTGGCTTTGTACAGGAGCAGATGACTAATAACGCCAATAATCCGCCTACTAGCATTACGTTCCCTCACTGCCGCTGTGCTCTCACACACTGTAAACTGTGCCTCTCTGTCATGTTCTCTCATATGACCAAAAAAAGCCTGTTGAATAAAAGTTGAACTACTGACTGAAATCAGATGCTCATTATTTTTTCTTTCCTTGGTTGCTGCAGCAGTTTGTTGCGGCTCAATCTTGGAATGTCAATATGTCTTCCTCCAAAAGTTTCAAGGTTTGACTTTTGTAGTACAAAATGATTTCCTAAACAACATTTTGGGAAATGTTCATTTCACTCTCAGTTCAGGACAAGTTGGAAAGTCAATTACATCAAGCACCTCTAAATCTCTATCATAGTCGAAGGTTAAAGCTGTGTAGGCCAAATACATATTGGATGTCTGACCAAACAAATGTGGTTAGAAATATAACAGAATCTCAGCCTCATCAACACAGATCTATTTTCTGACCAAGCCAAACATGACTATGATACCACATATTATACAACCAAACCTGCTATACCTGATGTTTTTTTCAGATTTTCAGGTTTTGAAAATGCAGATCCCTATTGAAAATTAGGAGAGAATTTCCATCAATATTCAGTAACTATTGGAACTTTTGACTCAGAGCTGTTGTCGTAGAGCTGTTCAGCGGTCAAAGCTGTCTATTAATCAAAGAGACTTGTAATTTATTTCCCTGATCCAAGTGGTATGGATTTTTTACTTGACACGTACGTCAGTATAGCATTCTCCAAAAACGGGCAATCATGCTGGTACAAATGAAACTGCTCTGCAAGACCACCTTCCACATCATTCATTTTGAGTGAAAGGTGGTGCATGCCATCTGCATTGTTACAAAAATATGGAGATGCAAAAGAAGACCAACAGACAGCAAAATTGAATGGGCCCCATTGTAATCCCAGTCGTCTGACCCTGGCATCTTCCCGAGCATCAAACTGGGACTGTGAGAAGGTCAAAGCTTTACTTTAACCCTTGTGCGTGCGAGGACTGAGGCAAACGTAGAGGACTGTGGCAAATGATACAAGCTTTACGTGTGTGGGGTCGATTGGACCCCATTTCTAAACACAAGGATTAAACACATGTGAACCAAGCAAACTGTGTGGCTTTTACAACTGATGCGTCATTGGTGCAGTATTCTCTGAATGTCAGCCCTCACAGGCTGACCTGGTCTGTAAGATCACCTTCCAAATTAGCAATTTTGAGCAAAAGGCAGAAGCACGATCTGCAACGACTTACAGAAACATGGAGGTGCATGAATGAGGCCAACGGACAAGGCTGGCACACAGTCGCCTCCAGTTCAACGCATCAACTATAAGATTAGCTAGTCTGTGCCGTCTTTCTTTTGGCTGTCTCAAACCTCTTCATCTCTTCTCAGCTCTGTATGTGTGCCCTAAGCGGGCTACTTCTTCTACTGGCTTACACAGGCCTTCTTGATTATTTTGAGCACTGCTGAAACCTAGTGACTAGAGGCTTGTTCAAAGATCAAGTATGAATAAATAAGATGAATACTCATGGTACTTTGAGATCTAGTGTGTTACAGCGACATTATCACAACACCAAACAGCAGCACTGCACTCAAACAGAAACATATCCATTACGAAGAACAATGCCTGTGCTTACTTGCATATTAATCTTAATCTGCTAATACCAAATTAAAAACCCATTTTTGCTTAATGTTTTCACAATTATTTCTCCAGAGGGAAGGTAATGAAACAGCTTAGAGCTTTCTAAACAACGTAAAACACAACTTTACCCCTCTATAAAGATGAATCTCTTTCTGAAATGAGAACAAAATAAAGCGACAGCAAATACGGCAGGACACAGTTTCAACAGCAATCATCACCTACATGAACTTGTTGGATTAAAAAAAAGAGGCCTTACAATATTCATTTTGGTGTAGTGGCAGCTTGGTGTGGCACTTCCACTTGTATGAGACAAATTCATCAATAAAGCAATTGTTTAAGCTCCCTGTGGGTTCCAACAATGGCTGTAAAATTTATGAGCAGCAGTACAAACAGACAGTGGATGGATCGAAAAGGGTCCCCGAGGCAGCTGGAAGAGAGTCCTTAGCAATAACAGTGCAATCAATCACATGCAGCACATGTCACATCTGACTCCAGGCTCCCCAGCAGCACATTCACAACATATTCCCACATTCACATGATTGCAGCTATGCCATCATATCTAAGTGTGAAGCAGCTGGCGTGATGTGTGCCAGGGTCTGCACCGCTATCTTCATATCTCTGCATCCTCGGCGTCGGGGCCTATCTGTGCTTGGATTATTAAAAGCAAATACAGTTACATAATTAATCTTTGTGCAGCAGCCAGACTTTGTTTCTCTTTGTTCTATTTTGCATTTATCCTGACATATCTGAGTCAGACGAATCACTTTGCTGTAATGTTTAGTAGCTCTTCGTGGCATTAAAACAGGCATGTCATGTGGGGGTGTTTAAAACAAACTGACGTGTTTGGGAAAGAGCGACAAAATGAAACAACTTGATGGTTTTCATTCCAAACACACCTCTTGTTTAACAAAAGATGCAGCTGCTCAGATCAACCGAGGCGATGAAACTGAAAAATATACTTCGGTTAATATATTAGATATATTTTAGAGAATTACAGCTAAAATGTTCGCTGAGGACATTTGTTTTACATTAACCTTTACAAAAGAAGCCATTTGCTGAGGGCCAACCTCCTCCAAGTCTTTCGTACTAATCTCTGTGTGGGTAGATGAGGACGGTAAACAATGTATCAAACTATTGTGAGGCATGGCAGCAGGGAGCCCAATACTGAAGTTTATTTGTTATTCAGATTTTCAACACATGGCATGCAGATACATTCACCTCTCACAGCACTGGTTCATTTTACATTTATTCATGTGAAATCATCCAACTTCAATGTATTTTATAGGGATTTTTGTGAAAGACTGACAAAGTAATAACTACTATGAACTGGAAACAACTGATACATGGCTTTCCATATTTGTTTATATTGTGGAATGCATTTGCATTCAGTTGAGTCACTTTCTAAAAACATTTTACTGCAATTCCAGCTGTCAGACTTTTAAGTCAAAAGCTTATAGTATGGACTATTTATATAGTCCATACTATAACTATGTATATAGTCCACACATAGTATGGACTAGTGATGGGTCCGGCAACACCGATGCGTCAGCACATGTGTCACGCCATGTGACCAAACCCCGTGTCGGTGACCGTATTGCTTTCAGCAAGTCACGTGACCGATACAGGAATTGTTTTGAAATAACACGTATGTGCCAAACTGTTTATAAGAAAGCAAATCTGTCAGTGTGATGCATTTGCCAAAAGAATTCTTGATCTTTCACGGTACAGCGTCAACTATGGAGCAGGAGCAGCCTCAAGGCAAACAAAAGTTTTCTGCAGTGTGGGACCATTTTGATCTTACATCGGAAAATAAGGTATTTGTTTTCATTTCGTTGTTTCATCCGGTTCTTTTCAGTTTCTACTTGATCTATCTGAATCCAAATTCAGCTGAAATTGACTTTTAGTTTACTTTCATGTTATGTTCTGCAGGTTAAGT
>NW_015117242.1:0-967 GCF_001443285.1 Poecilia latipinna
TTGTGTAGACATTTTTTTAGGAATATAGTTTAGTACAAATGTTTGTTCTTTCTTTCTGGAAATGTGAATGTCTCCACCCCTCTAATCTTTGTGGAAGCCAATCCTTTAAAAGCCAGGTGGTCCAGATGAGAGGGAGATTCTCCCTCTTCTTGTTGTGACTGATATGCTATGCTGTGAACTGAACTGAATTGAAATGAAATGAAATGAAATGAAATGAAATGAAACTGAAGATAAAAGAAAAATATTGAGAGCTCTAAAACTGCTGGCTCCAGTCTGGTTTTTCTTTGGTCGCAAACTAACANGTGAAAAAGTCTCCAAATATCTACCAAACTATTTTGTGTAATGATATCAAAGAGTGTGTTCCTACTATAATCTTCAGAAAATGTGCAGTTGTGTGAGGTATTTACCCCCTCCCTAACAGGTGCTGTTTTTTGTTTACTTTATATATTCTAATTTATTTGGGTAAATGTATTGTGTTTGGGGAAGTAACTTGATTTGTTTGCTTGTTTTAATCATCTTGTAATCTCTTTGAGGTCACCTGGTGATGTGTTGCCATGGAAGCGCGCCCATGAGCAGTGCTGACAAGGACCTGGTGTTTCCAATCAGCCTCATTGGGAAAGTCCATTTTCTGAGAGGGAGGAGAGAGGTGTTTTGGATTTTGTTTGGGCCTAGATAGTTTTTTGTTTCTAGTTTTGTTTGGGTTAATTGCAATTGTGTAGACATTTTTTTTAGGAATATAGTTTAGTACAAATGTTTGTTTCTTTCTGGAAATGTGAATGTCTCCACCCCTCTAATCTTTGTGGAAGCCAATCCTTTAAAAGCCAGGTGGTCCAGATGAGAGGGAGATTCTCCCTCTTCTTGTTGTGACTGATATGCTATGCTGTGAACTGAATTGAAACTGAAGATAAAAGAAAAATATTGAGAGCTCTAAAACTGCTGGCTCCAATCTGGTTTTTCTTTGGTCGCA
>NW_015117242.1:6568-7716 GCF_001443285.1 Poecilia latipinna
ACATCTTCTCTCTCTTCCTGCTATTACTTCCTTCTAACTTGCCACCATGATTACATCTCAAGTCATCATTTATGTTCTGCACAGTAATATTACCCATATTAACAAACGTCTGTCACTCTTATCTTCTTGTTAAAATGTGTCATAATTTAAGTTTACTGGTGAAACTGTTTGATTTCCTTGATGTTTTGTAAAAAAACATGTTTGTACAGAAGCGAATATATTATTCAGTTTGACTTCGAAGTTTAAAACATGCATCACTGAATGTATTTTTCATTGAAGACCTGAATGCAAAGCTTCTACATGATAAAAGCAGAGATCACTTTGACATGAGCAATAAAAAGTACTGATTGTTTAGGCTTTGAACGTTAAGCATGTTTGAAATTAGTAATTTGACAAATAAATGTGCTTGTGTTTTAATAAAGAAAATACGCTTACTGGTTTATTTTAAAATCTAGTCACAGTAAAGGCTGACGGCAACATAAATGTAGTTTTTGATATGTCTTCTAAATGATTAATCAGAGTGACCTTTTATTCAGAGCTTGGTATTATTTCATCCCTCACATGATCAAAAATAGATTTAAATAGATTTTCTATATGATTTATGAGTTTCTATATTTCTATCCCTTGCGTGAAGAAATGAATTGTCAAACTGTTGAAACGCTGTTTTTAAAAGCCCTAAATAAGCAAACAAGTCTCTGAATTTAAATTAATAAAAGACTTGTCCTAAATGTGCTGAGCTACTGAGGAAATTATTCAAATGGCTTCCTGACATCACAGTGTCTTGAAAGCCATTTTAAAACTCAAGTTTTAAAATGAGCTCTACTGTTCAAAGTCTTTTAGTTTTGTCTGTATGCAAAGTGAACTTCCTGTGAGTCGACTGTAAAAGCTGATCTGCTGTTCAATGCAGTTAAAGGAACTATTCATGTTGGTACCTTCACATAGCAACATGTTTGCTCCAACTCTCCTGCTGCTGCTAGCTGCTGGATCATGTGAGTCTGATCGAAGTAGAAGCATTGTTACTACAGCACTCTCATTTATTTAATTTTGTCTAACTGGTTTAATATTTAATATTTTCCCTCCACAGATGTGATGTGTGAGCAGCTGACACAGCCAGGCTCTTTAACTGTGCAGCCGGGTCAGACTCTGAC
>NW_015117242.1:12027-15117 GCF_001443285.1 Poecilia latipinna
CCTCACATTGATTTGGTTAGAAATATTTGATCTATCTTTAATGTTTCTTTTGAAATGATTGTAAATTTCTTTATGCAAACTTAATTTCCAGGGAGTTTCCTATAAAGATGAGGTCATGCTGTCATTTGCACCAGAAGAAGAGAAACTCCCATCAGATCATCTTCGACACCAACATGTTCTCTGTAGCTCTGCTGCTGCTGCTTCTGGCTGCTGCATCCTGTAAGTCTCACTGAAACTGGAGATGTGATAGACTGATTTTACTGAAGGTTGTTTATTGTTCTGTCACTGTTTTTATTTTACTTCTACAGGTGTGAAGTGTGAGCAGCTGACACAGCCAGCCTCTGTGACTCTGCAGCCAGGTCAACGTCTGACCATCAGCTGTCAGGTCTCTTATTCTCTGGGCACCTGGACAGCTTGGATCAGACAGCCTGCTGGAAAAGGACTGGAATGGATCGGAGTGAAAGGCACTGGCTATACATCCTACAAAGATTCACTGAAGAACAAATTCAGTATCGACTTAGACACTTCCAGTAAAACAGTGACTCTGAATGGACAGAATATGCAGCCTGGAGACTCTGCTGTGTATTTCTGTGCCAGAGACTCACAGTGACACAAACAAGCAGCAGAGCTGTACAAAAACCCCTCATGTGAAATGAAACCCAAAGAGGAAGAGCTCTAAGCTCTTCCAAGTTCATAATTTAACAGTGCAGATATTTTACAAACACAAATAAAACTTGAAAACCATGTTTTTAAAAAACCTGCTTTTAAAACAGCATTTTTTTCTTACCTTTTATAAAAGGTATTAAAACATACTGTTTTTTAATGCCTGTGGAATGATAAATGTCAGTGCGTCATTCAGCCCTCTCACCATGTGTTTTATTAATATTCAAAACATTTTCCTTTAAGGTCCATTTGCAATTGAACATCATAGTGAATATACTACCACTAAAAAATTGATATGATAGAGGATTCCTTTGGGATTTAAAACAAGAAATCAAATTTTAATATTCTATAAAATCGTAATTAGGAACAGCAGGTTGAACAAATAAATACATTTTTCTAGATTGTATTCAGTGCAGCTGAGATAATTCTCCCTTTTTTCATGAAATCTGATTGGGTAGTCAGTAATCATGCAAAATAAACCTGCTATAAAAAGTCAGTGCTGTCAGTCACAGGAACAGAAGCTTTCATCGGATCACTTTCTACACCAACATGTTCTCTGTAGCTCTGCTGCTGTTGCTGGCAGCTCCATCCTGTGAGTCTCACTGAGACACTCACATTATGCTGAGACACATATTGGTGATGCATTTTAATTAATTTGATGTTATCATTAACAGGTGTGAAGTGTGAACAGCTGACAACCAGCCTCTTCGACTGTGCAGCCAGGTCAGACTCTGAGCATCAGCTGTCAGGTCTCTTATTCTGTCACCAGGTATGAAACACACTGGATCCGACAATCTGCAGGAAAAGCACCTGAATGGATGGGTGTTATTTGGGCTAGTGGAAGAAATGCTTATGCCAGCAATGTCCAAGGACGTATTGAAATCACCAGAGACACCAATAAGAAGATTGTGAATCCGAGACTGTCTGCTATGAAACCAGAGGAGTCTGCTGTGTATTACTGTGCCAGATATGCACAGTGGTTAATGTGAACAGAGAAGCTGTACAAAAACTCTTCACAGAGCAGGAGATAGGTGACATCAGTAAATGTTGGTTGATGGTTTCATGTTTTTCCAGAATTCTGCCCACAGATGTGAAACAGAGAATGTGTATCAGGTTTATGTTTATGCTCTATATTTATCCACTGTGAATACAATTAAGTTAATACATGAAAAATAACATTCATTCCTTGTTCATGTGTGTGATTTTTGACTTCTATCTTGCCAAAGGTTGGTTTAGACCAAAAATAAAATCACTTTTGGCAAAGAAAAGCTTAGGCCATTATTTCAGGAAGGTGATGTTTTGATAATGGCAGTAAAATACTTTAAAAGTAAATTATGACTGGTTGTTCTCTCATTTTCTACACTCCAGATTACAAATTAAGGAATTAATCTGTCAGTTAGATAGGAACAGATGTTCATCAGATCATCTTTTGTACGTCCTCTGCAGCTCTGATGCAGGATGCTGTAAGTTTCATTTAGAGAATCATATTATGATTACTCTACAGTCTTACTGATATTACATTTTGAACCGATGTGATATCATTAAAGGCTGTGAAGTGTGAGCAAAGAGTTCAGACTCTGACCATCATCTGTTAGTTATGTTATGGATGTGACCAACAATCACACACACTGGATCTGTCGACTGGCAGAAAAAGGGTTCTGGCATCTCATGTGCCAACAGTGATTAAGGTCACATATAAATCACCAAAGTCTGTGTATCATAAAACCTGAAGACTCTGCTATTACTTTGTAAGAAACACAGTGATTAACGAGCAGCGAGGCTGTACAATGTTGAAATTGCATTAACTTGCATAGAATACTGATCATTGTGTAAAAATAAACAAGATTTTCTGCTTTTTAGCACCGTCAACAGACGGTCCAACAGAATGTTTTATTATAAGCTTTAGTCGTAGATCAAATATGTAGTTGAAACACTACATTTAATTTGAGGCTGAATTCATGATATACTTTTTCTTTTTATATACAAGAAGGTTTTTATTAGATTTTCTTACAAATTACAATTTATTACAATTTTATTAGGTTTTCAAATAATTTGTAATAAAGACAATCAACATTGGCCATTGCTGAATTAAACATGTAATTCATATTAATTCAAACTAAATTCACACATTACACAGGACAGCATGATGTTGTAATTGCTGTTTCCTCACATGGTTATGGGTTTAAATCCCAACCAGACTCAGACTCAGACCTCTAAAATCAATGAAAATACAAATCAAGCTAGAAATTATTCTCATGTTTTGTAAATCAAGCTTTTAAATTTTTCTATCCAATATTGCCTTCCTTATTCCTTGTCTTAGTCAATGCCAGTAACATAATTTTGATGCATAGCATCAAAAGGTTACAGCATTCTGCTATAGAAAAATAAATTTGATGAGTGTGTTAACATTTGTTTGTAATTTTTTTT
>NW_015117242.1:20305-21234 GCF_001443285.1 Poecilia latipinna
AAGGAAAAACATGAATGATAAATTAATAAGTTATTCCTACTGTCTTCAGTTGTTAAAGGAGGAACAGGAGCAAGACAGGAATATTGTAAAAAAAAAAAATATCGAGGTCATATACATCATTCCTTGAAACAATAAGTCACAACGTTCTGTCATTAACGTTGATTCATCCATATTTTTCTACCACAAAAACACATGAAAAATCAATAGATAGAACGAGTAAATTTGATTAATGAAAAATATTTCTACAATGTGTTATTGAACATTTATTGTCTTTCTCATGAAGTGTATAGAGGAATGGAAGAAAATATAAGAATATTTTAGAGACAAAAGGTCAGTTTTGTTAATAGAGACATAATCTTAATCTGCACCTTGCTTAAAAAAACATTTCCTTGATAGTCATTCATGATTGGCTCGTTGGTCAATAGGCAAATTACATGTCATGCTTTTTAAAATTGATCTCATCCTGTCAGTCACAGTCAGAGAAGCTCCCATCAGATCATCTTCTACACCAACATGCTCTCTGTAGCTCTGCTGCTGCTGGCAGCTGGATCCTGTGAGTCTCACTGAGACACTGACAGAATGCTGGGACACACATATTGATTGTGCACTTTCATTAATTCAATCTTATTATCAACAGGTGTGAAGTGTGAACAGCTGACACAACCAGCCTCTTTGACTGTGCAGCCAGGTCAGACTCTGACCATCAGCTGTCAGGTCTCTTATTCTGTCACCGGCTCTGGAACACACTGGATCCGACAACCTGCAGGAAAAGCTCTGGAATGGATGGGTGTTATTTGGAGCAGTGGAAGTAACAACTATGCCACCAATGTCCAAGGACGTATAGAAATCACCAGAGATACCAGTAAAAACATTTTATATCTGAGACTGTCTACCATGAAACCAGAAGAGTCTGCTGTCTATTACTGTGC
>NW_015117243.1:0-20919 GCF_001443285.1 Poecilia latipinna
CGTTGCCATGGCAACCTCCTGCGCTCCGCGAGCCGACCAGAGAAAACATAACATTCAGTCCGTTACGATATTAGGTTTACAGGCTTATTTTTGCGCTCCCTGAACACAGCGGTGATAGTTAATTTTAAACTTGCTGGTCTTGGCGTCCTGGCGGTGTTCAATTTGTCACCTAATGTCGAGATCGACTCAAAACCTTCTACATTCGACGTATTGCAGCCCTACTCTAGCAAAGCACGAACAGTTCAGAAACAATATGAAATGGGAAAAAAGTTATTTATTAACTGATTAAGTCGTGTTTTAGATTGTTCTTGAAAAACTAATCAGTCACGGCTAATTAGTGGGTTCACTCACTAATTAGCACAGTGAACCCGTTAATTTTTTTACAGCAGTCAGCTGCTCCCCTCTCTTGCAGGTACTGCGTACCCCTGCTAAATCTTTTAGGGGTACGCAGTACCCTGCAGTACCCCCTTACTTTCACCCGTGATTATGAGCCTGTCATTTAGGAATAAATCTGCTCTGCTAGTGAAATGCTCAGAGCAAGAGATGCTTGCAGCCTGGCTTTAAAAAAAAAAAAAAAAAAAAACTTTTTTTAATTTTATTTTTTTTCCTAGAAACGTAAACAAGCAACGCTTAGCCTGGCGGCAGGGCTAGTAAAGCATGGCGGGCCGCCAGGCTTATAATACACTGGGGGAAACCCTGCACTTCTATTCTGCCTTTTCTCGCTCTGTGTGTCTGCATTACGCACAGACCCGTTGCCATGGCAACCGACAAACAACAGCTCATCGAGCAGATAGAGCAGAGATTACTGATCAGGAGAATCGACACCAAAAAAAATAATAAAAAATTTCCACACAAAAAAGTATCAAAAACACCAAAATACAACATTCAGTTTGTTACATTTTATTGTCAGGCTTGATGTCTATATTGTCATTATTCATAAGTTTTCGCCTGACCACTGCAGGTGGTTGATTAGCTGATTTACTGATGACTTGGTGGGCGGGTTGTCTTAGTTTAGTGCTAACGGAACCAAAACACACCGAACTCCGCAGCATATGTTAAGGTTAAACAAAGTTAATGCTAGGCTAGCAACAGTTAGGCTATTATAAATGACCCACTGCTCACTTGTTCAATGTTTTCTTTAAATTAAAACTTTTTCCTCACCTGTTAAATCTGAAGCCCTTGTTATCTATGGCTGTCATAGCGTGGAATTAACCGCTACACATTGCTACACTTTTTTTCGGATTCTTTGAGTGATTGTAGTATTTTCCTGATCACCGATATTCCTGACTCAATGGACAGCAATGGCGATAAGTCACGTAATGTCCAGTCCAGTAATATATCGAGAAGGACCTCACTGCAGCAAACAGAAAGGGGCGGGGACAGACCACTGTCAGTCTCTTACTTTATTTGGAAATGGGACCATAGCACTCCGGAAGTGAAGGGGGAGCTATTTCCTATATTATCCGCGGTCTCCCGTTTGATACCTTTTTAACCTTGACACTTAACAACTGAAGGAATCACTCTAAGCCTGATGACCTAATCACTCTCCCGGCGAAGCAAGCAGTGAGTGAGCAAGGTGACAGTTGGATGTTACGATACTTGCGGATGAATATCAATTTTTTTCTAGGAAAGAAAATATCGATATATATCGCAAAATCGATATTATTGCACAGCCCTATTTACAATCATGCACTACTTTGTTGATTTATCATTTGAATCCCATTCAGATATTGTATTACAAGTAGTGATAACATAACAATATGAGGGAAAGTCTTTAAAGCCTCTTGCAAAGCGCTGTCACAGTGATCTGAAGTGGAATACACTGATGGAGGAGAAGAACTTCAGCCCCAGCAACCATCAGCTTATCTCTGTCTGCTCTGTTCACAGACACTAATGGCTCAGACAACTCCATTCCCATGGCTTATCTGACCCTGGATCACCAGCTGCAGGTACATCATCCTCTCTGCTGCCAGGTCTATGCTAGCTGTGTTTAATTAGCTGTAGTTTATAGCAGCTTTCAGTTTCTGCCTCCATTACTCCTGACAACATATTCTGTCTTCCAGCCTCTTGCTCCCTGTCCGAACTCCAAAGAGTCCATGGCGGTGTTTGAGCAGCACTGCAAAATGGCCCAAGAATATCTGAAAGTCCAAACTGAGATCGCCCTGCTGATTCAGCGGAAGTAAGTGTTGCTGCTGCAGCTCTGGCTGTTCATGGCAAGCTGTCAACATCTGTTCTATCAGAGAATACATCACTGAAGGAAGTAAATAGAAATGATAACTTCATCTTCCTTCTATGGGCATGTGTGGAAGTGTGTGAGTTAGTATTACTTGCATAATACATCTACTGATGTCTCTGTTGAGCAACAACAACTTCTCCTTTAACAACTTGCTTCTCTCTGAACTGAACTGACCAGGTTCATTGCAGCGTTGCACCTTGAAACGGCGCTCAAATAAAAAGAAACTCTTTAAACGTGTTGTTTTAACAGACTAAACATTGTTACACTGTGCTTACACTGAACAGTTAAAACCTTAGTTTCCCTAGTAACAGCAGTATGTTGGTGATTAAAAAGTTATCAATTCAAGATGCATCAAAATGTTCACTTTTAGTAGATGTTTTGTATTCATGGTTTAACTTCAGAAATGATGAAAAGTTTATCCAGGTGATAAACCATATATCACCTGTTGTGCATGTTAGGATGCTGTGGGACATCACCAGGGTTTTGTTTTGTAGTCAACAAGTGTGGAAAAAATCTGGAACTTAACTGAAGAAGATTGCAAGTCTAAATTAAAGCTACAAGCAGCCTCGAACAGCAATCGCATCTCAGCGCCGCTCCGGCCTATTGGCCACCGCAGGTGTTCCCGCACTGCACACGCTCTCGCACAGTTCCCCCACCCGTCCGCCAGATGATACTAATCGACGCTTTCAGCAGCACTCCCCAACGAAGCACCCAAAATCTGGTTCAGATCGGCCAATGTAGAGAGGAGATGTAGCTGGCTGATGAACTTAGGGGGCGGAGTGGAGTCAAATTACAATGTAATGCAATGTAGTGCTATTGGGCTTGTTATGATTCACAAGAGTCAATCATAACAAGTTTGGTGGAAATTGGATGATGCATGTGTGATTTACAGACGATCGTATGCAAACGGTGAAGATATTATATTAATTCTCGCACAACTAGAACCGCAAAAGATAAAGTCCCTCACAAAACACCATACCTTTTAATGTTCTTAAGGAAGTAGAACTAATTAAATGACATAAACAAGACCTGAAAGTGGTTGCAGTTTCACTTGTTGGCCAACCTGTTGAAACTATGGCAAATTTTAAATACCTTGGATCATTCCAGGACAGTCAGCTCAATTTTGCTGAAAACACTGGCTACATTTACCTACAGTTACCTAACAAGTGCAACTCGTGCAAAACTTCTAGTTAGTTAGAGGTAACATTAACTAACATTACCTCTAGTTAAGTAATGTTAACATTTTAACAATGAGTTAAAATGTTAAAACCTAAAAATTTAACTTAAGTTTTGAGTCATCTCAAGTTTTAACTGTTGAGTTCTTTAGCTTTTCATCTCCTCAGCTGGTTTGGTCACATGAGCTGCAGACTAACAGACAATCTTTTAAGAATACTTTGAAGAGCAGGAAAAATAGTAGGTAAATAGTGGTGAAACCAAAAACAACTCTGTCTAAACTGTTTAGAGTATCCACCCTCTTTTTTTGTCAGTTTGACGAAAAAAAATTTGGTTCAGATCGGCCAATGTACGTGCCCGGAACACCTCACCAGGGAGGCGTCCAGGAGGCATCCTTACCAGATGCCTGAGCCACCTCAGCTGGCTCCTCTCGACGTGGAGGAGCAGCGGCTCTACTCTGAGTCCCTCCCGGATGACCAAGCTTCTCATCTCTAAGGGAGAGCCCAGCCACCCTGCGGAGGAAACCCATTTCGGCCGCTCGTATCCGTGATCTCGTTCTTTCGGTCATGACCCAAAGCTCATGACCATAGATGAGGGTGGGAACGTAGATCGACCGGTAAATCGAGAGCTTCGCTTTTTGACTCAGCTCTCTCTTCACCACGACAGATCGGTACAGCGCCCGCTTCACGGCAGACACTGCCCCAATCCGCCTGTCGATCTCCCGCTCCCTTCTTCCCCCATTCGTGAACAAGATCCCCAGATACTTAAACTCCTCCACTTGAGGCAGGACGATCCCCCTGACCCGGAGAAGGCACTCTACCCTTTTCCGGCTCAAGACAATGGCCTCGGATTTGGAGGCACTGAGCCTCATCCTGGCCGCTTCACACTCGGCCGCGAACCGCTCCAGCGAGAGCTGCAGAAGCCAACAGGACCACATCATCAGCAAAAAGCAGAGATGCGATCCTAAGGCCACCAAAACGGATCCCCTCAACACCTCGGCTGCGCCTAGAAATTCTGTCCATGAAAGTAATGAACAGAATCGGTGACAAAGGGCAGCCTTGGCGGAGTCCAACTCTCACCGGAAACGGTGAGACACTCAAACCCCTCCACCACGATAAGGTGGCAGCCCAAGGAGGAGAACCATTCTAAGGTAAAAACAATAAACAGCTTCCAGTCAAGGGGGTGTGGGGGAGACACAGCTGACTCTGAGCGGGCAATGTCCCCCGATGCCCGCCCATGCCACCGGGCCTGTCAGTACCACTGCCTTTGAGCCAGACCTGGCCTATGTGCTGCAGTCCAGATCTTAGTATCTCCCATCACTTTAATGTAGACAAGTCATTTGTCTGTGTAAAATTGACGTATTTTAAGGTCCACTGAAAAATTGCAACAGAAACGGCTCAATGGCGCCACCAAGCAACTTTCAAAGGACCCTTTCCTATTCACTTACTTTATCGTAGGGATTTGAAATTTGGTACACTTGTAGAGCTCCCCAAGACACTCAGAATTTACAATTAATGTCATAGTGCAAGTATCACAGAAAGTCGGCCATTTTTGATAGAAGTTCCGATTTTGGCCGTTTGCAGGGTTCGCATTTGATCAAACTCCTCCTAGGGATTTCGATCGATCGGCTTCAAACTCGGTCAGATCGTTCATAAGGCATGTCCGATCCAAAGTTATCACAGTTTTGCGGTTTTTTTTTTCTAAGTGTAGTTACCTGGGGTCAAAGTTCACCTGTTCACCATGAAACACAAAACTGTTATAACTTTTACACAAAACCTCACAGAGGCACCACACTTTCAGTGATTGGTCATCATCGGCTACCCTACAATATCAAATGGTCAAATGATGACATCACTCAAGCCACGCCCCCTGAGAACAGGAAGTGTCATGTTTTACTCTGAAAGGTCCCTTTCTGACCCCTTTGACCTAATCAACATGAAACTGTGTCCACAGACAGAAAACATGTTGGTGTGTCATGGATTCCAACCCTGTTTGGTTTTGATGGAGCAGGTGGGCGTGGCGGCATGGCGAAGTGACCTGTAACGCCGTGTCCATACGTTTGGCTCTAGATTCCACAATTTTGAGCCCAGTTGCACCAAACTTGACATGACTGATCCTGGTGGGATGCCTGACGATCCTATGTCGTCATAGTCTGACGTCATCTAAGCCCCGCCCCCTCAGAACAGGAAGTGCTTTTTTTTCCTTAGAACGCTCCATCTATGGCTCTCTCGACCTAATCAAGATGATTCTGTGTTGGATGACAGATAACATGTTGGTCTCACTTGCTTTAAAGCGCCAAGAGTCTTCTGTAGAGGGCGTGGCCGTGGCAGCGCGGCGAAGCCATACGTTTGGCTCTAGATTCCACATCGTTCAGCCCAGCTGCACCAAACTCACTAGGATGCATCCTTATTCATCCCCGAACAGGAATCCATAACAGTCGTTGATGGGCGTGGCCTAATTTCTCTACAGCGCCCCCTAGAATTTTTTAAATAATCAGCCCCAAGCCATGCTTTAACCTAGAATTATGAAACTTGGTACACATGTGTATAATGTCAGGACCTACAAAAAAGTCTCTTGGAGCCATGGTGCAAACCCAACAGGAAGTCGGCCATTTTGGATCAAATGCCGCCATTTACTGTTTTTCATAGATGTCGCATCTGATCTAACTCCTCCTACAGCTTTTGAGATACAGACTTCAAACTCACTTAGCACAGAGTTGAGACATTAAAGATGAAAAGTTATCGTAGGAATTTTTCTATGTCAAAGCATGTGGGCGTGGCTAAGTCCCAAACTTTGACTATTCGCCATGAAACATGAATGTGAAATAACTTCCAAATGCCAGGTCAGAGCTGCATCAGACTTTCTATGTCTCATTATAGATCACATTTAGGTGGTCGATTGATGACATCACCTTAGCCCCGCCCACTTCCGACAGGAAGTCACCTGTTTTTTCTACTGTATGTCTTACTTTTACTCTCTAATTCATAACGGTTTAATCCTGTGCAGACTGACATAAAATAACATGATGATGAACTCTGTCAATGCCTACTGACCCGTGGGGGCGTGGCAAAATGGCTGTCCCTCGCCATATGCATACGATCGTCTCTTATTCACAGACGCATCATCCGATTTGCACCAGACTTTTTATGAGTGACACTTGTGAACCTCTAAGGAGCCCAATAGAGTTTAATTGTAATTTGACTCCACTGCGCCCCCTAGGTTAATCAAACAGCTGTATCTCCTCTCTACATGGCCCAATCTGCTCCAGATTTTTGGTGCATCACCAGGGAGCGCTGCTGAAGGCATCAAAGCGGATCGCCTGGTGGACGGGTGCGCGAGCGTCAGCGGTGGCTGGCGGGAGGCGGTGCTGGAACCCCTGCAGTGGCTATAGGCCTGAGCGGCGCTTGGCTGCGAGGGCCGCTTGAGGCTCCATGGAGCTTTAATTAACATTTATAGTTACTAATATGTCATATTTCAAATGAGCTCTGCACTTGTTGATATAACTATTACTTGTCATTTCTCTGTTATTTTATTTAAAAATTGTGTAAATATTGAACTGCCATGGTGAGATATTTTTTTATGTTTCAAATGTAATTTTCACTCAAGAGTATAATTACTTAGAAATTAGAAAAGTTAGTGTTAAAAAATTGAAGTTAAGTAAATATTCAATTGCATATGATATGCATGTTTCAAATGAACCAAAAGACATGGTTAAGATCGCTGAAATTAAAATAAAGCAAATGTGAAACACAGAATGGCTTGCTGAAATTTGTTTACATATATTGCTGTTCTATGTAAAGGACGTCCGCCAAGGTCGGCCCCCCTACATTTCTAGTACACCAAATCTGGCCCCCTTTGCAAAAAGTTTGGACACCCCTGTTCTAGGGGGTGCTGTATAGAAATTAAGCCACGCCCACCAAAATTTGTTATAGATTCCTGTCGGCAGGTGGGTAAGGATTCATCATAGGGAGTTTGGTGCAGCTCGGCTCAAAACTGGAATTCATAGCCAAATGTATTACAACGGCATTACAGGTCAATTCACCACGCCGCTATGCCCACCTACTCCATCGAAACTGGTCAGGGTTGGAATCCACAACACACCAACATGTCTTCTGTCTCTGGACACAGTTTCATATTGATTAGGTCAAAGGGGTCAGAGACCGTTCACAGTAAAACATGACACTTCCTGTTCTCAGGGGGCGTGGCCTAAGTGATGTCATCATTTGACCATTGGCTATTGTAGGTCACCTGATGATGATCAATCACTGAAAGTTCGGTGCATCTGAGTTTTTGTGTAGGAGACATAACAGTTTCGTGTTTCATGGCGAGTAGGCGAACTTTGACCCCTGGTACCGCCCCTTCAGCATGCATAAAAACTCACCATTTTGATAACTTTTAATCGGCTATTGACCAAGTTTGAAGCCGATCAGTCGAAATCCCTAGGAGGAGTTCGATCAAATGTGAAGGCTGTAAACGGCCAAAATGGGTCAAAATTGGAACTTCAATCCAAAATGGCTGACTTCCTGGCTGACTTCCTGTTTGACAGTAATTGTATTTTCTGTGCGTCTTAGGGAGCTGTACAAGTGTACCAAATTTCATGTTTCTATGATAAACTAAGGTCAATGCCGAGGGCATTTTGAAAGTTGCTAGATGACGCTATTGAGCCGATTCTCGTGCGATTTTTGCGACAACCTTAAAATACGTAAATTTTTCGCAGTCTTGACGAGTCCGCCAAGTTTGGTGAGTTTTTGAATATGATAAAGCTCCCAAAAAGCCAATTCATTTGACAGAAGCATAATAATAATTTACAAAACAATTACAATAGGCCTTCGCAGCGCTTAGCTGCTCGGGCCTAATTAATACGGAAAATATGGTTTGTTAAAATTGTGACTTCCAGACTTGATTTTCTTTTCATTAAGTAAAAGATAAGGATTGGCATTTCAGTAAATTAAGTTTCCTGTCTTAGGTTTACCACATCAGATCTGTAGGTTTTGTGTACCCTGGTCTCAAAATGTAAACCATTTCTTTGGCTTCTAGATCCTCTCAAACCTAGACTTGGTCTGATTCAATGTTAGAAGCATTCAAACTGTCACTTTGTGGAATTTTCACAAACCAAACAGAGATGTAACAGATATCAGCAGTTAAACAATGACTATACAAGTGTAAAGTATAAAGATCATATAAAGATCTTATTTAATTTAAAGACCAACTTTACTTACATTGTGAAATCTGATCCAGGTTTGTCCACAGGTCTGCTGAACTGTTGAGTTGCTTCCAGATAAACCCCATCAGGTTACTGGACTTAAACTGTTTCATGGTTTTATGGAATGGCAGCACAGCCTGGAAATGGTTTGGAATGCATTACTTCAAGTGTATGTTTAAAATGACCTGTGTGTGCAGGACGGAGCTGATCGCTGAACTGGACCAAGACGAGAAGGACCAGCAGAACACATCCCGTCTGGTCCAGGAACACAAGAAGCTGCTGGAAGAGAACAAGAGTCTGTCCACCTACTACCAGAAGTGCAAGAAGCAGCTGGAGCTGATCCGGGTGCAGCAGCAGAAGAGACAGGGCACATCATGAGGACACTACCCAGCATCGTCTCTGCTTCACTGCATCATACACACACACACACACACACACACACACACATGTCCCCATCCAGCATGTCCTGCATGTTGCATCATAGACTCTATAAGAAGACAAACAGCTGCAGCATCTTCTGTGACCACAGGGCGGGAGAGTGACTGACTGACTGACTGACTGACTGACTGACTGACTGACAAGCAGCTGCTGCAGGACGGACAGGCTGAGGCCACAGCAGTGAGAGCTTGTGTGGGTTTTTTGCGTTTGCACTCAGGACTCCAGGCTGCCTTGTGATTGTGTGTTTGGATCATCATGACACTCCTCAGAATGTGAAACTGGGATGGAGTTCATTTAGCTAACCGTCTGCAGAACAACCAGAAGCTACCAGGGGGTTTGAAATGTGCCCTGGTGTGTGCATGGGATCCTGCTTATGCAAAACACACCTGGTCTCCTGGAACCGAACAGAATCTCTTCAACTTTTCCCCGTTCTCCTCCTGGACCCTTCCTCCTGGTCACGCCTCACATCAGCAGCAGGAGGTCTGGCTGCTGCAGCTCCTACATCTCCTGCAGCTTCTGGAGCCAACACTAAGCTGTGGATTCCCTGATTGTTTGACCTCAGTATTGTTGTGTGTGTAATGTTTTTGTATTTTGTATCCAGCAGTGGATTTGGCGAATTGGTTCTGTGGTATCTTCCCGTTGGAGCAGATCAGAACCGGTCTGGGAAGGCCCTTGCTGTCCAGGCTGTGTTTGAGTGCAGTCTGCTTGTAGTTCACATGTTGCCTTAGAGGTTGCCTGCATTTAAGTGCTTGTTTTATGGGACAGCTATTACAGAGTAAAAAAGGAGCAGATTTTAACGTTAAGGCTGAGGTGGGAATGTTTTCTGGTGAGGAAGTAGAGGAATGTGTGAATCTGCTTCCTAAGAGCTTTACAGGAACACTTGATGTACTTTATGCCTCACATCCTCCAGATATGTTTGCACAGTCACTGATTTTACTCTGGTTACTCTGACATTTTATTTCCTTTTTTAGTAAGTGTTTTTAAAGTGGCCAGGCCCCTCCTGAGGTAGATTCATCCTACATGTAACCTGCGGGTGTTTCCTACTTCCTGTGAAAAGGAGATCTAGAAGGCATTCTACAATAAACTGAATGGTGAACAGATATGTATCAGTGCAGTGATTCAGTGTTACTGATTGTTTTAAGACGTTCTGTTTCAGTCAAGGAACTGTTCGGCTCAGAGATGTTCAGAAAGCTGAACATCTGTGTTCAAACAGCTCAAATAAAGTAACTAGCAGGAAAAAAATCTAGATCCTTCATGTTCCAACATGTCATCATGTTCCAAACTAAAACTTTACTGTCAGTTCTGATCAGCCAACACAGAGTAACCATGGGAGAAACATGACTCATTGTTCTCCAAGACTTTAAAGTATAAGACGGTGAATAATAAAATAACATGTTGACGGTGCCCCTTTTACACCCAAAGATGTGTGGATAGTTAGTGGCCTTCAGTTTTCTTGTAGCTTTGACTGGAACGTTGTACCCGGGCTGTGCTGCTCTGCTGGAAGGTGAACCAGCTTCAGCTTTCATCAGTTTTTATTTGACCCTGTTCATCTTCAAATCATCTGACCAGCTGATCTGTTCCTGAGGACAAGCATCCCCACAGCATACTGCTGCCACCTCTGAGGGCATGGTGCGGTGAGGATGATGCACGCTGCTGCTTTTGGATGTAAGCTAAAAAATTTGGCATCTTCTTGCACATTTAAGGTTTGCACATGTTGCAAACCTGAAACAATGTTGTGCTTTTCTTCCATGAAGGTCAGATTTGTGGAGGTGACAGTGGATGGTGGTCCTGTTGGGGGATCGTGCTGACGGATGAACATGCTCTTCACCTCAGTCTGCACACAGTCTGCATTAGGCCTCATCCCAGCCACAAATCCAGCTTTTATGTTACAGTTACATAAAAAGCACCTGTGGATATTCTCAGGCACTGCTGCCTTTCAGGAACAGTGCAGGATCCTGGATTCAGATCCCAGCCTGGGGTCTGCCTCTGCATGGAGATTGCAGATTCTACCAGTTTACATTCTGCAACATCATATTTAATACCACTGCTTATTTTCCACCTGTATTTATTGGAATTAAAATGAGCTTTTTTTGTTTTTTGTACTCGTTGGCCTTTAAAGGGTTAATGACTCTGGATCCTGATCGACTACTCTTGTCTTAACGTAACCCAACCCATGAACTATTGCTCATTTATTTACCGAATACTTCCAGATGGGTGTAAATGGATTGCAGTTTGTGAGGCATTGTGGAAACATCTCTGGCTGTAATTGGAAAGCAGATGCAGGAGTTCTGCAGGAAGCAGCATCTCTGCTGTTAATGGTTTACAATGTGGAGCACGAGACAGAGGAAAACCTTGTATGCAGTGATATTAATGTTTGCATAGAGATTATGGTAATAATGGTAATGATCTCTGTGTATTTTTTTGTACACTGGGTTACAAAAATATTTTTTGGAAGTTACCCATATTTTTCAACTGAATTAGGATTATTTTGCACTGCTAGATCCAAAAATTATCCATTTTTCTCAATCAGGTTTTTCTCATTTGATTTGGAGAAATCTGATATTCTGACTAAATTAGTGACATTTTGTGACATCAGTTAATTTCCTTTAATATTTCTCATCCAAAAATGGTTTTAGGAGGGAAAAAAAAGTTTAACAAAATGTATTAATTAATTGTTACAAACTTGGATTTCTGTAAATTGAATAATAAACACTAATACGTGTAAGTACATGTAAATTGAACATTTCGTCTTCATTGTGCAAAATTCTCCGTCTCTTTTCTGTCCTGATGGAATCTCTACTCCTGCTCATCATTGATATGGAGCTAATAGCGAAATTTCAAGCTGGAAGACTCCGCCCCCTCCTTTCGCCCACCTGCTTCATGCTCATCTCCGACATCAGCGCTGGACCTCACCCGGCGCGTCCAATCATCAATCAAGCTCTGCATAAAAGAATCCACAAACAAGCAGTCAGCCGGTTCCCAGCTGCGTTCAATTCGTTCATCTGCACGCCACAGCATCGTGATTCCCCGTCCTTCTACCTCTCATCCTGCTCATTAAAGCCGTTGGCCCCTTCTTTTTCCCCTTAGACTCTCCTCGGATGCAAGAGATTTTTCTCCAGGCCCCAGCCTCGATCATTTCAAGCAGCTTCTCCCGCCTATTTCTCACCTGTCTGGGGTTTCACTTACTCCATGATCCACCTCCGAAAAACATAAAAACATAAGTTTGTTTGTTTACTTTGACCCCTTTGGCCCGTGATGCACGACGCATTACCTCCCGCACAGTCGTGAGACAAGGTAGCTAACTGCGGAGCTCTACGTCGAGGGAACAGCCCGTTTAAAGATGCCACGTAAAGAAAAACGACAGAATCAAAAGGGAGGATCTGATGGGAGCAGCAAAAAGCCATCTTCCTTCGCCCGCCAAGCTTCTCTCACTTCTGCATGCCGTCATGGTCAGCACCTTTCCGGATTTTACTCCAACATTACGAAACGCATTTCAATTAGCCTACCCTCTCCCGAACTCGTAGGCCACTCAGGCTGCGCCCAAAATGCTTAATGCTTTTAACTGAATGATGAATAAATTGAATCGTCGTGTTTGGGGTGGCGCCTTTAAACGCAATACGAGCTCTAAGATTCTCTCACTGGGTTTACTCCCGTGCGACGGCAAAAGAGACCTGCTGCGGCTGTACGAGCTGCACAGGTGTGTGTTCGAATTATGGCAGCAACCAGCAATACGCTAGAGCTTTGCAGTTTTTCCCCAATAACTGACTGAGTTGAGCAATGCTGTTGGATGCAGGTAATGTTAAATAAATGATGAAAAGATTATACAAATGGAGCACCTTAAGCTTGTCGACTAGTAGCCTGTAGCCCGCTGATATGTTCAAAAGTGTGTAGGACTCTCGATATTGAGTATTTTGGAAAAGGTGCTCATATGAGTAGTTTTACTGCACTGTACCTTTTCATTTTCTTAAGTAATATGTGTTGGTTCATTTCGCCCCCAATAAGCCGATGCCCTCCATGTTAATTTTGTCTGGAGCCGGGGCAGCGTAGTATGCGCACTTGGCTACAGAGAGCCGTGCAGCCTATTGTCTCGGGTTGTCTCGGTTACAGCATTTATCTCTGCTCCAACATCGGCTAACTCGTAGTCAATCGGCATACTAGGTTGTCTTTGACTGTGTGATAATACAAGTCATATTACCAATTGACTCGTGCACGAGAAACATATTAATCATCCAGTAATTAAAAGTTTTGCCTCAGTTGTGAAGGCGTCACACACTGTACAGTTGCGCTGTCGGAACGTGAAGTTGACTAATAATCCCTCCATGTCAAATCTCGGTACAATCATTTCAGAGCTTTATCAATTAAACAAGCCATGAATTCTCACATCATCCATTATCTTCTCACATCAAATTTTGTTCAGTGTCCTATTCAGTACCCATCAGAGGCAACCCTAAATAGAAAGTAGTTTAGCTGCAAATTTTAACATTGTTTTCGTGTTTGACTTGTAGGAATTTCTTCCAGCTTTATACTGCATAGAGGCTAATTGCTGCTTCATCCCGGATGTGCATTACAAAGCAAATTAGAAGGCCTACATGGTCAAGCAGTTGCTATTTTTCTGGGGTTTAACTAGTATTCCCCCGTCTTAGCTCAAGTTTAAGGCTTCTCTAAGTTGTCCTTCTAGGTAATTCTGGTTCTCGGAAGCTTTACTTGCATCCCCGTGGACAAGCAAACTGTCCCGTATTCCGATATTTTAAGCTCATGGCCCATGTGGTGGTTCCAAATTTCATCTCTTGTACAAAATCGTCAGCAATCTGCATACCATTATTTCCTTGGCCATCCTTCCCTTCTTGGTTGATGCCGTTATCTCCCATCTTACCCTTTCTACTTCAGCAGTCGGGCATGGCCCCTTTTATTGTCTTCTATCGCCGTCATTTAATTTCAGCATACCTGCTCGTTACAGATCTGGTCATTTTAATACTATTGCAGATAAGCTGAGTCTCTCTGCCTGTGCTCTGTCCAGTCCAGCTATTAGACAAGTCAACCATATCGAAGCTTAATCTCATCCTGCCTGTATCTTATTCCATATTTCCTCAGTTTTTCATCCCCATTTTGAGTCTCAGCTTTTTCTTCATGCTCATCGTAGTTCCAAGCCCTACATGCATGCAATCTTGGAAAAAAAAAAAAAAAAATTATAAATCATTCAGCTTTAGACTATGTTCACTGGTCTTCAAGGTATTCTCTTGGCCGTACGCTGATATCTTTGTCCGTTTTAAACATTCCCTTCACATTATTATGAATCTCTTCTCCGCCCGCTGTTCCCCCAGTGCCAGACGAGCACTGTGCAATTCTCTGGTGGTGGTTGGTCAACCTCATGCAAAGCGCATGTTCTTATCCTGTCTATGTTATGCATATCTTTCCCCTTTGTCCTTCACACCCTTATATTCAGGTTTCATTCCAGACTGTAACCCCTCAGCTGGCCTTCATCCACCAGCCTGGTGCCGTGCCATCCCAGTAGTACCTCAGCTGGCTCATATCCCAGCATTTCTCTCTTTCTATCCAGCGAGGCTCCTCTCCAACCTGCACCTATCCTTCAGCCTTTCTCCAGGCTATTCTGTATTCCCTCAGCGGACCCGTACCCACCAGCCCGACTTCATGCCATCCCAGTAGCCCCTCAGCTGGCTCACACTCCAGCTGTTCTCTCTTTCTATCCAGCGAGGCTCCTCTCCAGCCTGCACTTATCCTTCAGCCTTTCTTCAGGCTATTCTGTATCCCTTCTGCTCTTCCTCTCCACCTGCCTGGCTCCACGCCATTACAATAACCGCTAAGCTGTCCTGCATCCTCCTGCCCGGTACCATTCTAGCTGCTTATCCCTCAGCTGGCCCCTACTCACCAGCCTGGCGTCTTGCTGTTATGGTATCTCACTGCTGGCCTTCTTCCACCAGCTAAGTTTCCACGTGTCATCTGTCACCTCAGATCAATTCCTCCTATAAGCGTCTCACCTTTTCTTGTGAACAGCATCCCTATCGGCTGACCACTTTTATCCTATGCCTTTTCTTTCCTCTCAGCATTCTCCTCCTCCTGTCCCTCAAGTCAACTCACAGGTTTATGGTCCCACTATTCCCTTCTCTCACCTTAGGGCCTCGGCCCCCTTTTGGGTGGAGAGCATCCCTAATCAGCGTCGGGTGTGTTCACCCGAGTTCACAGCAAATCACAGCTCAAATCTTCCGCCGGGGCCCGAGCGCCAAAGAACTGTTATTCATTTTGTCATTAAATCTTTAATCATTCATTTCTACGTCTGAGTTTTCCAGCCCATGTCCCATCGTTCCCTGCCCCTGCAGCCGGCCCATGTCCTAGCCTTTCTCTCATTGTTGGCCCATGTCTCAGTTGTTTGTTCTTCCCTCATACTTTTCAGCGTGGCTCCCTTATAGCGGGCACCTATCCTCCAGCCTTTCTCCAGGCGATTGTGTCCCCTAAACTGATCCCAATCTCCTGCCTGGCTCCACACCTTCAACTATCCTTCACTCTCTTGGCTGGTATTATTTGGGCCCTTTCTCTTAGCAGGCCTTCATTCTTCGGATGAGCATCATGATATCATGAAAACCCCTCTATCAATCAAATATGATTCCTCCTACCAGCTTCTCACCTTCTAGTCTTCGGCACTCCTTTGGCTGACAACCTGTACTGTATTTTTCTCTCTGCATCCTCAAGTCAGCTCACAAGTTTTAGGTCTCACTTTTCCTCGGGCCTCAGCCCCTTTTTGTGGGAGAGCATCCCTAATCGGTTATCGGGATGTTCATCGAGTTCACATCAAATCTCAGCTCAAATCAGCTGCCGGAGCCCGAGCGCCAAAGAACTGTTATTCATTCCTGTCATTAAATCTTTTAATTGTTCCTTTTTCTCTGAGTCTTTCCAGATTGAACCCAGATTCTCCAGATGTGAGAACAAGTCGTGCATTTTGATGCTCATGTTACTCCATAGTTCAGAAAGTTGACCTGACTGAGCAAAACCAATGTGATTTTTTGATTAATCAACATGACCCTGAAACAGATGAAAAACCCTAGACAATATTTTGGCTGTTGACCAGTGTATCAACTGTTTTACTGGTAGTTGCTGCAGGTGGTAATGTTAACTAACAATGATCCGGCTCTGGGAGTGGGAGCTATTTAAAGTGGTAGCATCATGTGAAGGCAACTTTTTTTTTTTAGCTTTATATTATATTATGACTTCATTCCCTCATCAGAAATCTGCCTGGAGTGTTGCCTTGATTGTTTCATACATGTTTGAGAAATCCTTTAATCTCCTCAGAGCTCCAGTCTCTAAGCAGATCCTCTGCCTCACAGATCAACCCTCCCCCACTCAGTTCCTACAGACTAGCAGCAGTTTGCAAACACCTGGTGGAACTGAGAGTCTGCTGAGCTCATCATATGAGTTGCTCCTCAGTGCAACGCTCCGAATAATGGTTGTAAACGGCATCATGGAGGCGCATAGTGATGATAAACTGAAGCAGAATGTCAGAAAGAGCAGGAGCTTCTTAAAGGGAGCCACTTTCAACATGTTAGATTACAAAGTCAAAGTTCTCTGAAGTCATGTTTGACATACAGTTCTGGAAAAAAATAAGACCACTTACAATGATCAGTTTCTCTGATTTTACTCTCTATAGTTATATGTTTGAGTAAAATGAACATTGTTCTTTTTTATTCTATGAACTCCTGACATGTCTCTGAAATTCCAAGCAAAAATTTTGTATTTATTTGCAGAAAATGAGAAATGGTCAAAATAATGAAAAAGATGCCGTACTTCCTATTGTCACTCTACTGTAAACAAGTACTGTAGAGTCGAAGTTTAATAAAAAACCTTCCATTAGTAAAAATAACCTCAGTCATACAATTATACATTTTTGTTCCCTGATGCTTATAAAACACCATCATTGCAACAGGCTTTTTCTGTCGCTATAGCTGAAGATAATGCAGACCTTATGCAGGAAGTTCTGAGTTTGTTGGAAACGTGGCCTGATGTCACAGTGCACTGGAATCATTTCAATACAGTAACAGTAAGAAAGTACATGCACCCTCTGTCAGGTGTATGGTTCCAACCGCTCTGGGGTTTACCAGAGTCTAACATTATAGCATCAACGCATGGACCACTGACTGCATTGTGTGTTTTATTAAACAGAAATGGAAAAATTAATGGATAAAACTCAACCTGGAGTTAAGGAGCTGCAGTGCCCAAGTCTGTCATGAAGATGTAAATGAGATTTTTAAACTTACATTCAGTGTTTTGTTGAAGCTGAACTACATCCAGCACATCTGTGGATAATTTTGTTCAAGATGATTATTTCATAAAATTAAAAGAAACCTGAAAATGTTTTCACACAACTTGAGCTTAAAAATATTCGACACATCCTCATTAGTAGATCACCTGCTTATGTTGAAGAAATGCTTGAGAAAGATGAGACTTTGTGGAAAACTCACATTTTCACATGAAATCTGTCTGCAAGTTGATCTGTCCATGCCACTCTAACACCAGAAGGAAAATAATAAATGTGCTCAAGTATGACCTGCTAAAACTTAAAAAAAAAAAAAAAAAAACACTTGCATTGTGTGACCCAGTGGATCAGCGGTAGAGCAAGAGCACCATATAGAGGCTGCAGTCTTCAAAGCAGTTGTCCCATATCTCTCTCCTCTCATCCTGTCCAGATATTTATGAATAAGAGCCACAAAAACATAAAAGAAAATTTCTCACTTTAATTCCAATTTTCCTCTTTTATGAAAAAAAAGATTTCCCTTCCTCCTTTATAATAAAACTCCAAGTTGATGTTGTAAAACCCTCAACCTACACATGCACTGAGGTTTCAAGGACCTCAGCAAACACCAGGAGTTCAACCAGCAGGTGGCACTAAACATCAAGACATGGAGCTTAAAGCTGCAGAGCTCCTGCTGCACAAAGAACCACATGCAGTCATATTCAGTAAATCAGAACTGTGGTTCTGTTGAGGCTCGTTTGTCAGATCAAAAGTAGCTTTTGAAAATAAACTTTAAGCAGGTATTAAATATACATTTCTGTATTAAAACGGTTTTTATTGATCTGATGTATTATTTAATCTTTAATGTTATGTTCTTGTTAGTTGAAAATAAGAATTAAAAAATGAATTATTGGAAACATTGCTCTGTGTGGAATAAATCTGTATGCTGTGTTACTCTTTGAGAATTATTGAAATAAAATCATTTTTTTCAATATTCTAATTTATTAGTTATGACTATGTTCAATGCATCAGTCAGTAGAATCAAAGTGAATCCTCCAGCAGCTCTCACTGTTCTGCTGTTTGGACTCACTCTTTTGATTTCCATTTAGTTTTCTGTGTTCTGCTGACAAAGGCTTGCTTCTTTCTTTCCACTGGTTGTTTTAGCAGCTAAATGAGGAACAATGAGTCACTTCATTGTGGAGAAGTGAAGTCATCTTCCTTCTCCTGCAAGATATTGTTTGTGTGTGTGTGTGGTGATACTAGTTTTGTCTCTGGCTCTTTGGTTGTGATGTTTGGTCCGCTGGAAGCTGAAGGGAAACCACATGGTTTTGTCAAGGCTTCCTTCCACAGACCTGTGGTTTATGTTGGCTTTAGAATGTACTAAATCTTCACTTACTGGTGATTATCCAGAACATTCTTTAATTATTCAAGTGAGTATATCAGGCACTTTCATGCATGTTGTGATTGCTCACAGGCTACCTGTGGGAGTTGGGCCTGTCATGGTAAACCTGAGAGCTGCGGAGAGTCAGAAACAATCAAACATTCAGAAAGTCTTCATTACAGAAGTGACAAATGCATAAATTGTACAAGAAGTAGAAAGAAGATTTCATGTTCCGCCTAGCTGTTTTTTCTACTTGTTGCTACGGAGACAATTTGCTCCTAGGAAACTGTTCTATATTAGGTTCAACGTTCAGTAAAACAGTCCTCTAACTTTAGGTGTTTGCATATGTGAGTTATTTCTTTACATGGAACTGGTGATTACAGCTCATTGTGGCCTGAAATAGTTTGATGTGTGTTTCTGAACACACACCTTTAAGATCAGTTTGTCATTTTATGACCAATCAGATGAACTCCTGTAATTTACATAAAAATTATCTCAATCGTTGCATCAGCAGCATTTAGTCTAGAAGTGTCAGAAGAGTGGATCACATCCGGAGGGGTCTGGAACCTGTTGGGATCAGGTTGCTCCGTTAAACTGATCCAGGAACAGTGAAGACATGAGGATCTGCTTCCTGCTCAGCTTTACATTAATGAACAGTAAAGCCAGACTGTCATCCCTCTTTACTGTCTCTGGGAGGGAAAGTTCATGTTGCAGTTGCAAACTGCATGAGCTTTAGATTTTATCTATGGCATGGTAGCCATGGAAACTGGATGACATAAATAGGCTAGCAGAGGGGAAGGGATGTTGTAGTTTTTAATAATGGACTGAATTTGGGTCATTATATCTTGCATGTTAGTTCTATAAATTGCATCTTGTGCCACTTTGAATTCCATTAATCTGAGTCCCTGGTTGATGCTCAGAGCCTCCAGCCGTGATTTAAGAACTGAGCCAGACCCTTTACAGGCTGACTGTTTAAACCAGTCTCTAGATTTCACGTCTGATTCTGTGTTTACTCCACTTCATGTATTATGTAATTACACACTGCAAGTTAGCAACACTAAGAGTGGGCACGTTAACTGGGCTCATGTATTCATTTACTATTTGGAAAGCCAATCAGCTCTGTCAGTCCCCATTCATAGTTTTGCTGCAGGTCCATTTAGAGAAGCACTAATTAAACAAAGAGTGCTGAGACAATCAACAACTGCTCCAGCTCTAATGTAACACAACTTAACATGAAATAAAACAAGAGAGTGACTGAGTGCTGTGGCTGCTGCTGAAGCCTTAAAGGGAAAGTCCAGGAATTTAACCCTGCTAAAAAAGATTTACCATCTGACAGATTTCTAGTTTAGCTTTTTTGTCTATCTGCAATATTTTGTGTCATCAAAGAAAATATAACTAATTTGTCTATGAAAATAGACAAATTAGTTAATTAACAAGTATTTACTTGTTAATCATTTTGTATTTACAAAAGGATTTTCAATGATGATTTTATTTATTAACAGAATGGAAGCCATCCCAACTAACCAGTGTGAAAAATTAACTGCCTCTTTGACACAACAGCAAGAGCTGCCATTCAGACCTTAACTGGTTACACTTTATTTGAAGAGGTGTGCATAAGACTGAAGTGACTCTGTCATAAACATGAAGGAGTCTTCATGATTTTTTTATGACTGTTAAGTGTTATTTTCTAAATAATCACATTTTTAATTCAAAGTTGCATCAAAAGTGTCATTATTTACAAGAAACACTTAACAGTCATAAACAGTCATGAAGACTCCTTCGTGTTTATGACAGTCATATTAGTTTCATGCACTGTCTTTAAAATAAAGTGTTACTCTTTAACTTCATGGTGAAGGAAGTGTGTCTAATCTTCTCTGCAAAATTGTTTAATTTCAGTCTCCTCAAATAGTTTTTTAGATTAAGCATTCTCTCTGAGGTCATGCTACAAAATGTTAATTTTGTAGACAAAAAAAGAAAATCATCTGTGTAGTTATAACATGAGTTAGTGGGAGCATATAGATATTAAATAGGAGGGGCCCCAAGATGGAATCCTGGAGAAAACACCACATGTGATTTTTGTCACCTCTGATGAAACGTTTCCTATTAACACTGTGACAGCTGACCTTACTGTCACACAGAGATCTGAATGGCAATCTTTTTCTGTCCATCCTTAACATTAGTTTACATATTGATTAGTGAAGTTTAGATTTTGTATTTTTAAAATTATCATTAGTTAACTCTTTAGTTAA
>NW_015117244.1:0-2022 GCF_001443285.1 Poecilia latipinna
GTTTAATATTGTCTTTAAATGCTGGTTCTCTAAGATGCAAATACAAGTAAAATGTCTTGCCTAGGAAAAAAACTGTTGTACAATTATTTTGCGGTAGTTTACTGCCAGTCATCAGTCTTGATTGTGACAACAGAAGAAGACATCAAATTGACAATAATAGTATGCAGTGGCGCAACTGCACATTATTCAGGTGGATGCGAAGACATAAACCCCCCCCCTACCCCCCCGAGGCGAGGATACGTTAAGGGTGAAACTCGCGCTAGATTTACCTCATTATGTGCATGAGGTGAAGGAGCGTAAGGCGCGCTGAAGTGTATGGGAAAACATAATCGGCACCCTCCAGACGGGGTTTTGGCGCCCCCTCTGGTGCTGCGCCCCTATGTGTTGCATGCGCTGCATACCCACTTTTTGCGCCACTGACAGTATGTTACTGCTGGAATTCTGCTGTAAATTTACAGCCATTTCTAAGAGTGTTGCCATTTTACAATAATAGGATGTCATATAACATGTTTTATTATCTCACAACGGGGGAAACTCAGAAGTAACAGCAAAATGAGAAACAATCGAAGCACGTAGATTCACGCAAAGATAAGAAACAAATGAAGGTAAAATGCTGTACAATATTGAGTTATTTATAACTAATGTGCAACTGTCTTCAGAAAATGGGCATGTTATGTTAGAGCAATAAAAATAAACAGACTTTGTGTTTTAAATGTCTTCCATGACTGTATGTATGCAACCTTAAATGTAGTAAAAACCAAACAGATATATCTCCAAACTGCTCACCCGGCTGGAGAGCAGCAGCGGCATTAGCTGCATCTGAGACTGTGTTCACCGTGGCAGGGTTTCCCCCAGTGTATAAGAGGCCTGGTGGCCCGCAATCTTTTACTAGCGCCACCGCCAGGCTAAGCCTTTCTTGTTTATGTTTTTAGGAAAATAATAATAATAAACGTTTTTCTTTTTTTTTCTTTCGTTTTTTAAGCCGGATTGCTAGCGCCTCTGTTGCTCTGAGCCCTTCACTGGCGGAGTAGATGTATTCCTAAAAGATAGGTTTATAGAAGATAGGTTTATAGTTTATGCATTTAAAACTGGACCAATCACACTGCTGGCGCCTCTGCGCGTTGCCTCTGCGCGTTGCCTCTGCGCACTGCATTAGCTGTATTAAGTTTACCTAAGCGCGGATCCCGCGCGCCTCCTTTCACTCAAACTGGACACAGGCTGACTTGTATGGATATTTACATCCACCCCCTGTGAGGAATTAGGATTCTTTCCAAAGTTTTTGATCAAGGTAGGACTTTAAACACCACTCTGGTTATCTCTGGTTGCCAGCTCTACGTGAACTGCAGGAATAACTTGTAGTCGCACTTTCAGAAGTGCATTGAGCGAATGGTGACAATGATTTATATTTGTGAACAAAGAATTTTGTGCGGCTTTTCCATCTCAACACGCTGCCCAGCCTCTGGTAAAGTTTATATATGTGTTCCCGGTTGGCGGGGTATTAGTTAACGAAGTAGCGCTAACCTGATCATGCAGGTTCAGCCTGGTGAGGAGCTTTCACAGTCCCCTGTTTGTAACGCATCACGCTGATTTCATATTATATATATATATATATATATATATATATATATATATATATATATATATATATATATATATATATATAATATATGTTTAGTTGCCAGAGGAACACAGTAACACTTTCATGAGCTCAGAGGTTCAAACTGATGAATAATGAGGATGGATACTCTGCTAAAATATTTCTTGCCATCTTTCATGTTCTTTCAGCAAACAGTTGAGACAGAGTTGTTTTTGGTTTCACCACTATTTACCTACTATTTTACCTGCCATTCAACGTATTCTTAAAAGATTGTCTGTTATGCCCCTTTTCCACCAGCTCTACTTCAACAACCTGGCTCGGCTTGGTCCAGTTCGGCTCAGCTCTATTTCGGAGTGACCGCGTTTCCACCGGCCCAACTTGGCTCTGTAGCAAGGGTGCCTCCTCCTGGTGGCGGAGGCGAGTTG
>NW_015117244.1:5466-8993 GCF_001443285.1 Poecilia latipinna
TGGGGGGGGGGGGGTGTGGGGGGGGGGGGGTAGCACCCCGCCTCCAGGCGTTATGTGCTGTGCTTTGTTACTACGTGACCTAACGCAAGTTATTGTTTTTCTGATACAAAAGAAGAAGAGGGACCTGAGCTATTTTTTATAGATTGATTGCGATTTTTCTGAGATTTCAAGAAAATGCGTCGGTGGGAGGAATGCTGCGATGTGGTGAGGAGGAGCTGATCTCCACCTTGCAGCGGGAGGAAAGCAGGTGGCTCAGACGGTTCAGGTGAGCTAATGATGATTTTTGTATTAAACTACTATAAAACTTGTAATCAGTGGCTCAAAACGTGGGTATGGAGCGCATGCAACGCATAGGGGTGCTGCACCAGAGGGGGCGCCGTGCCGATGATGCCTTTGCATACACCTCAGCGTGGCTTTATGCTCCTTCACGTCGTGCACATAACAGGGTGTTGCAAATAACGTAAAAATGTCAGAATTAATTCATGATATATTAATTCATAATATATCTACAAACTGCTCACCTGGCTGGAGAGCATAAGTGGCATAGCTGCGTCTGATTTGGTGTTCACCGTAGGGCTGCGTCGGCTCCGAAGCGGCTAATGAGGCTTTCCATTCTCTCCACTACGGTGACAAAAACGACTCATTCCTCACTGCTCCATCGAGCTGCCGCTAAATATTGAAATCCGAAGCAAAGAAAAATGCCGGCATCTTTTAGTTCACGGCTTGTTTGTATCTTCCATCACTTCCGTGTTGCAGCGAGTTTCAAACGTTACGCCTTCGTTTTTCTTCTCTCTTCGCTGCTCCATCTGTCCACGTCTTCAGCCAATCAGTGAACAGCAGCGAAGCTTGCGTCACCCTCCAAACTAGGGCCGGCCCGGCTGGCCCTGCTCCGAAGCAGGACCCTAAAAAGCAGGGCCAGCCCCAAAAAATATCCGGTGGAAAAGCTCTGAAAGCGACTGGAGCCGAGCCGGGCCGAGTCAAGCCGGTGGAAAAGGGGCATTAGTCTGTACCTCATGTGATCAAACCAGCCGAGGAGATGAAAAGTTAAAACTTAAGTTAAAATGTTGATTTGAGATGAGTTAAAACTCAAGTTAAAATGTTAAGTTTTAACATTTTAACTCAACAACCTCTACCTAACTAGAGGTTGTACACAACCTCAAGTTGGGTAACTCCAAGGTCTTCTTAAAAGGTGGAGTCTTTGAGAACGGTTCTCAAAAATAGTCAGTGTTTTCAGCAAAGTTGAGCTGACTGTCCAAGAATGACTCGAGGTATTAAAATTTGCCACAGTTTCAACAGGTTGGCCATCAAGTGAAACTGGAATCACTTTCAGTTCTCATTTATCTCATTTAATTAGCTCTACTTCCTTAAGAAAATGAAAAGGTATGTTCTTTTGTGAGGGAATTTATCTTTTACTGTTCCAGTAATGCCAGAATTAATAATAAGTAATAAAGACTTTGTGGTATTCTGATTTAGTAATGTAATTAGATTAGTTGTGTTACCACCCCCATGCCACGAGAGGCTGTTGCAAGCCCAAAAAGATGGGACTAAAGAGCAGATTTAGAAGTACACAGAAAGCTACAGAATTTGCTAAAAACTGAGGTGCCGTGAAGTAAATAGAAGAGAAGTTCAAATACATTCTGAGAGTGAAACTCATTCCTAAAGGTGAAAATATATCACAGATTTCAAAAGAAAATAAAAATGCAAGTATAGGAAATGGCGCCCCCTTCACTTCCGGATTGCAATGGTCCCATTTCCAAATAAGCTATGAGACTGACAGTGGTCTGTCCCCGCCCCTTTCTGTTTGCTGCAGCGAGGTCCTTCTTATAAGAAATAGAACACGGATATTTCGTTCTTCTTCTGGAGTTTAATGGCGATTGCCGACCAACTATGAAAGTGCATTACTGGCACCAACTGGACTGGAGTGTAAACAGGAAGTTGACAGAAAAAATAAATTCTAGAAAATTTGTTTTTCAAAAGTTATGTGACAATATATTTTATTTTTATTATAATTAATTGCTAAAATGTTTTTAATTGTGTCAATGTTTATTTACTCAATTCTACTTTGAGCTGTCTCCTTTTTAGTTTATACAGAATATAATGATTCATCATGTATGAGTTATATTTAGTGTCTAACAAAACTTAAAAAAAAGAATAAAAATGTTTAAACTCTTTCAGAAGGTATCACATACTTTCAACTATTTCAACTTATTGTGAATACTGATTAATCATCTGTAGTTTCTTAAGTCCTGTATTGTGGTGTGGAATGCATACTGCTAGTCCAACTTGGCATGACCAGGGGTGAAAGTAGTGCGGTCAGGTACTGCGTACCCCTAAAAGATTTAGCGGGGGTACGCAGTACCTGCAAGAGGGGAGCGGCTGTCTGCTGTAAAAAAATCAGTGGGTTCACTGTGCAGCTGTGAGTGCACCCACTAATCAGCTGTGACAGATTGGTTTTTCAAGAGCAATCTAAAACATGATTTAATCAGTTAATAAATCACTTTTTTCCCATTTCATATTGTTTCTGAACTGTTCGTACTTTGCTAGAGCAGGGGCGTAATATGTCAATCGAGGAAGGTTTTGAGTCGATCTCGGCATTAGGTGATAAACTGAACACCGCCAGGACGCTCAGACCAGCACGTCCTCCTCTGGCTAGCTTATCAAAAAGTTTGTAACTTTATTAAAGAACAAAAAAATAAATAAATGAATAAAATCAACAAAACGTGTTCAAATTAATGACCCAACAACAATAATAATCTCAGTGATTATTGTTTCAACAAGGTGTTGTGCAATTCTGTGCGTTTCGCTTCCATTACCAAAAATAACTAGCAGAGCAGGAGTTTAAAATTAACTAATCAACCACGGCTGTCTTTGGGGAAGCTTATTAATAATCGCAAAATAAATATAGAGCCTGAAAACCTGATAACGTAACGACTGAATGTTATGTTTTTAACGTAATCTCTGGTCGGCTTGTGGAGCGCAGGAGGTTGCCATGGCAACAGATTTGCTTAAATGACAAAGAGACGGAGAGTAAAAATGTGCGAGTGGTTTAGAGTTGATCCCCTGTTCGGGTTTTTCCTTTGCTGTGACGCTTTACAGCCGCTGTAGTTTCTGAACGTTCAATAAATGACAAACTTGGATTATCTCGTTCATCTGTGACTATATGTAATTCACAACAACAAATACGGTAAGTATGTTTCATTAAGTATTTAACAGACAAATGGCTTCTGCGATAATTATGTGAAATTAAATTAATTGTCTAATATTTTAAAAAAAATAGTTTGGGCATCTCGCTTTGAGCTGAGGTCTGAGAGGCTTTTCCTCTATCAAACTTTTTTATTTGCCTCTTATTTAGTGGAAATATTGATGTTGAGACTTTCTCCAAAATAACCTTTTTCAACCTTTGTAGCTCCACTGTTGAAAATGAGGCTCGAACATTCATAAATGACATTGAAATAAAATCCAGTCCAACATCTGGTTTGAGGCGATTCCTCTCGAACCTTTTGGAGGAAAAATATCCGAACTTCAGA
>NW_015117244.1:12921-13947 GCF_001443285.1 Poecilia latipinna
TCCAGGAGGCATCCTGACCAGATGCCCGAGCCACCTCAACTGGCTCCTCTTTTATTATTATTTTTTTTTATTAATTCACTTTCCTCAGTAACAGGCAGGGTGGTTTTTAGAGCTGTAACATATTATCTAGGGTCTTGCCTTTATTTTGATACCAAAACAATTAAACTCATACACGGAGCCACGATCCCCTGTGAATGCCTGCTCAGTCCACAGAGAAACTGTCTTTTAAATTATAGAGAACTTCAAGCTAAATTATTTAATTCAACTTATTGTGTTATATTTAATAGAAACATCCTAAAAATGAGATGCCTACTGGACCATGGAGGGCAATTTAGAACCAAATTTTCTTATTTTAAAACGCTGTTAATTTTATATAATATTTTACATGTGGTTAAGTTTTAAAACTAGCATATTTTAAATTTATTTTCTTAATTGGTAGCTATAATAACTAAACTGAGCATTCACAGTTTGAATCTGCACAGCTCTGTGTTATGCTAGCTGCAGCACGGCACAAATCGAGGGGGAGGAAGGATGAGCAGCACCACATGAGATTGTGATTGACAGCACTAAAACTCTCCTGCCACTGACTGGTTGTTTCTAGCACTGGGAGAAGGCAGAGGAAATAGACTTTTCACAGATTACCTCTCACACCAAACTGTCACAACAAAATGACAGTTTAAAAAAAAAGTGAAAAAAAAATATATAAAAGTGACATAATGCAGCTTCAGTTTCACCCAGGAGAGGATGGGTCAGGAGGGACGTGAGTTAGAGCTGCTGCTGACTGACTCATCTGTTAAGTGGTAAAAAGTACAAGGGACAAGTTAAATATATGAATATGATGGTAATTTTTTCCTTAATTCATTAAATGCTAGTGAAAAGGAGGTAAACAGTAGTTTGTAGCTAAGCTAATTATGCTAAATGGTTGATAATCTCACACAGTCTACCCACCTCTCTTGGAGGAAAACTGGGGGGGGGGGGGGAAATTGGGAAATTTAGGACCCTTTCATCTCTCCGCCACACACCCCC
>NW_015117244.1:19760-22342 GCF_001443285.1 Poecilia latipinna
CTGTAAAAACTATTGTAAATAGCTTCTCTTGAGTAATCTACATATGTGCAACTTTTACATTTAAATTGCTTCTTTTTGTAAATTTTACACATCTGGCAACAAAGTATGTGGAGGAGAGGAAATGCTAAAATTAAAGCTGCTATTGTGGACCAAAGACATAAGGTTTGTGGCTGTTTCTTTAATACATCTATTTAATAATTATATTAAACACTGTACATGGTTACTACATTATACAAACATAATTACCACAGTTAACAATTTAAGTCATTGATAGAGAAAATGTATTTACAAAAGCATATCAATTTTATTTCAACTGTATGTACAACTTAAGAAAACATCCAGGTAGGGTCCTTGGCGGGTGCCAGTCTGCAGTGAACTGGTAGGTGACAGAGGCAATGGTATACTGTAGTGAGCAGTTTGAAGCAGAAGTCCCACCATGTGATCCACAGGACTTTCCCACCTGAGCACAAACTTCATGCACTTTGTTTCCACAGGCACCACAGCAAAATCAAGTGTAACCTGTTAAAAGGGATATAAAGTTGTTATTCCTATGTTATCAATTTTCTACTGCCAAGTCTACAACCGCAGGAAAACAAAGTATAAGAAACTTAACCTTCTAATAATAACATTTGATAAATATTCATTGGAGAAATGTGAAGTTAATCAGCTAATAAATAATAGCTAATAATAGTTAATAGCTAAAGAGAGAGAGAGATAGCTCATCACATTTCTCCAATGAAACGTTAATATCTATCGATCTATCTATCTATATATCTATCTATCTAAAACAGCGTCTTCCTCCTCATGTCTTGATCGTAGCAGGAGTTTGACTTCTCAGGACGTGGTGGAGCAAAGGGTGTTTGGCATAACTGTCAAGTTTTGGACTTGTGGCTACAGGTAATGCTGCTACTTAGCGGGTGGTGAAACTAGAGTATGACGTGCGGAGGATTTAATACGATCATGCATTTTACGTGACGGGTGGCAACCCCAGTCTATAAAAATCTGATTAAGATTAGAGCCTAAATACGTTATATTTCCAAAACAGAAAGGCTACGTAATGTTAGCCAGCTAACAAATTACTATTGCTATCCTAGCATATCAACTAACAGCTAGAAAAAAACAAAACACGTACCTTCGTAGTCAAACTGGTATCANGAATAGACCCTTTTCACAGTGACGTCAGACAATGGCCGCCATAACTCAAACCTGGGTATCTTTACTTGCGGTGTGATTTTGCCTTGGGAACCAAGCTGAAAAATTCCCGCATTCTCATAATCTTAAGGATATAATAAACTTTAATAATAACAGCACTTAAGTGTTAGATAGCTGTTATTAATCATTGTAAATTCACCATTCTCTAACTGTGTATAAAATAAACAGCCTCCGATCGGAGAGTAAACCACCTAGCAGCAGCTTTAGCCACATTTAGGAAAAAATATACTCTCTGTCAGTGCTGTCAGTGCTGTAACGTTTAGAGGTTCACTTTCTGTATTAACTTTAATAAAACAGTATTTAAGTGTTAGCCGTTATTAGTCATTGTCAATTTACCATTCTCCAACTGTATTTAAAGGAACCAGCCTCCGATCGGAGAGTAAACCAGCTAGCAGCAGCTTTAGCCACAGTTAAGAAAAATATACACCGCTCTGTCAGTGCTGTAATGTTTAGAGATTCACTTTATTTATCAACTTTAATAAAATAGCATTTAAGTGTTAGATAACCGTCATTACTCATTGTCAATCCACCATTCTCCGACTATTTAAAGGAACCAGCCTCCGATCGGAGAGTAAACCAGCTAGCAGCAGCGTTAGCCACAGTTAGGAAACGTATACACCGCTGCCTTTCAGTGCTGTGTTGTTAAAAGTTTCACTAAAATCACTGACATCTTCCAACACTGTTGTTTAGAAAAGCATTTTAAATATTGATTTAAGCGCTATCTGCCAAATAATTTACATATTCTGATGTGATTCATAATTTCTCCATTTGTTTTGTTGTCCATCTTTCTCAACAGTAGCCTACCTAACAACCTACCATATCTGAGATGGTCTTGTTCCTCTGTCCATGGCAGGTTCAGTCAATCAGCTGTGGGACATCTGCTGCCTAGTCAAACTATCATGGGCCTCTTGATTTAAAAGGAGAAACCAGTACAGAGCCTCCCTGCTCCTGCAAGTCACACTTCTTGGATGAACACTCAATACTGCTAGCAGCTGTTAGAAATGAAATCTTTGTGTATCTATTCTGTAATTAATATCTATATGTATCTATTAATAAATGAATTGATGTTGTGTAGAGTTCTGTAAAAACTATTGTAAATAGCTTCTCTTGAGTAATCTACATATGTGCAACTTTTACATTTAAATTGCTTCTTTTTGTAAATTTTACACATCTGGCAACAAAGTATGTGGAGGAGAGGAAATGCTAAAATTAAAGCTGCTATTGTGGACCAAAGACATAAGGTTTGTGGCTGTTTCTTTAAAACATCTATTTAATAATTATATTAAACACTACATGGTTACTACATTACACAAACATAATTACCACAGTTAACAATTTAAGTCATTGATAGAGAAAATGTATTTACAAAA
>NW_015117245.1:0-4481 GCF_001443285.1 Poecilia latipinna
ACCACCACCAGGGAGAGAACTAAAACAGGCAGTATGCCGGCCCTCGAGGACCGACTTTGGACACCCCTGCTCTAGCATGAGTTTAGACAATCTGTAGATGAGTCAGATCTGAAATTTTGTAGATGACCCCCAAATCAAGAGAAAACGTCTCGTGGAGGAACCCCATAAAATGTCCAGGGAGGTGGCCATTTTGGGTCATATGTTGTCTATTTTTCAATTTTACACACCTCAAACTTTAACAAACTCCTCCTAGTGATTTCGAGCTATCAACTTCATTTTTGGTCAGGATGCAGTTAAGGTGTGGAGGATTTAATGTTATCAAAAAACTGAATATTCATATATTCTTAGAGGGCGTGGCCAACCGGTAAACTTGCCGTACTTGCCAAAGCAAACGAAAAGCTATAACTTTCACATAAAAAGGTCAATTGGCACCAAACTTGGCATGAGTGATCCTGGTTGGATGGTCTGACCCCCTTGAGCTAATCAAGATGATCTTGTGTCAGAAGACAGAAACTAGTTGGTCTCACTTGCTTTAAAGTGCGAAAAGGTTTCGGTGGAGGGCGTGGAACAGGCAGCGTGGCAAAGTCACAGGTCACAAATTCCACATATTTCAGCCGAGCTGCACCAAACTCACTGTCGAACCCCCGTGAGGAATGCAGTCCAATATTTGGTAGACGTGGCCTAATTCTTCCACAGTGCCTCCTAGAAATCTTTAAAAGAAAAAAAAACAAAAAAACAGCCCCAAGCTATGCTTTGACTGACAATCATGAAATTTGGTATACATGTACATCTTGACAGGATGTAAAAAAGAGAGTCTCTGGGAGCCATGGTCTAAACCCAAGAGGAAGTCAGCCATTTTGGATCAAAGCATGTTGTATCTGAACAAATGCATCCTACAACTTTTGAGATCCAGGCTTCAAAATCAATCAGCACAGTCTTGAGGTATTGAAGGTCAAAAATGATCAAAATCTTTCTCGTTCATCAAAGTGTGTGGGCATGGCTAAACCTCAAATCTGCCATTCTCTATGAAACATCAAGGTGGAATAACTTTCCACATAAGCTCCCAGCTGCATTAAAATTTCTTTGATATCACAGACCAGGGCTTCTCTCATTCACATGGTCAACTGGTGACATCACCTTTGCCCTGCAACAACATAATGATAAATCCTCCTCAACACTGGCTGCTGGCGGGATATAGGCAATTTTTTCTGCCATAATTCGAGAGCATACATTTTCAGTTTGAAAGCAGGGCTTTGAGTCTATCTTCTCAAAATCTGTAATGTTTGCATTCAAAACTTTTGCTCTGTTTCAAATATTATCTGTGCTTTTTCAAACCTTTCTCCTCACACTCAAAACTTGTCTCTGCTTGGATCAAATCTCCGCTTGCAAACTTCTCTGCTCGCAATACAAGCGCAATCATTTTTTGCTTGTGCTTGGAAAAAAAATACCATCGCTTGGCAACCTCTCGGTCAATAGAATGCAAACGTCATACTGAGTGCATAAATATTAAAAGTTTTGAGAACAAGAGACATAAAATTCTGCTTTCAGACTGAAGATGTGTGCTCTCGAATTATGGCAGAAAAATTCCCCCAAAATGTGAGGATGTGGTCGTGGCTAAATGGTGAATTCTAATCTCTTGCCATTTGCACACAGTTGTCTTTAAATCATAAATGCATCATCTGATTTTCACAAAACTTATGATTGATCTTTGTTAACCTCTAAAGAGCTCAATAGCATTAAATTGTAAATTAACTCCACTGTGCCTCCTACTTTATTCTAACAGCTATATTCCTTTAAGACAGGGGTGTCCAAAGTCAGTCCTCGAGGTCCTGCATCCTGCACGTTTCAGTTCTCTCCCTGGTGGTAGTAACAACCTTTTCAGCATGTCAGTGTTCTCCCTTAGGCCTTTTAACGAGCCATCATTTGATACAGGTGTGCTAAACCAGGGAGAGAACTAAAACATGCAGGATGTCGGCCCTGCATCCTGCAGGGGTGTCCAAAGCAGGGGTGACCCACTTTGGACACCCCTGCTTTAAGATATCAACTGATCTGCAGCAGATTTTTTTGTGCATCGTCAGGGAGCATTGCTGAACACATTGTGCATCGCCGAGTGGTCAGGTGTGGGAACTGCGTGAGAGCGGGTAGCGTTGCTGGACCTCCTGTGGGCGCCATGAGGCTAGAGCAGCGACCTGCCATTGCCTCCAATGCTGCTTGCAGCTTTAATTTTAATTGCATTTTTTGGGTTGTTTTTAAAACTCTATAGTCTTAAATAGTATTTCACTGGCGATGTCTTCCCATAACTTACAATTACTCAGTAATATGTTAACATTTCCTGTCAACTTAACATCTTTGAAGACAAAAACACCATGGACCGCTGGTAGAATCCCTCGGCACCCCGACCACCGGGCTTAGCAAGTTTTCTGGGGAAATCCTATTTTAGATGCAAGAACAATACAGTAATACTGTAGGCTGTTTAGTTTTTATAAATCGTATAACTAAATAAATTTAGAAGTAAATTTGAGAAATTTCAATACATTTTATTGAAACTGAATAAATGTGTTTCTGTGTGTGTTGAAGGTATCAAATCCTGTCGCTCACATGGAGACAAAGGCTATAAATAACTGGGAAAAGTGAATGTTCAGCTATTAAATTGATTGAATATGAACATAAACTAAAAACTGTAGTACAGAAATTTTTTTGGAAGTGTCTTTGTGGGCCTGCTGCTTTTTTTTTTTTCTCAAATAATTTTTTTATTTAGACGGATTTCCATCACATTCATTAATTACAACTTTACCCATTTAAGGTAGTATATGAATAGGTACCGGCAGCGATGCTCTTTCCACTCAGGAATGGGAGAGAACGCATGCTGATCACAGAAAATGCCCTAACTTCCCACCATCAAAAGTCCTTTTCAGAATATTTTTTTTCCAAAAGCAACACTGCTGTGTTAAAGTTAATTGATTTTCCTTTCCAACGATACCAGTTTTATGTATGTTTAAGTAAATAAAACACTTTAAATTTTCCAGTAATTTTCATAATTTTTTTGAAAAGCCGCATTATTTATGCTAATTCGAACGCCCGTCCTGAAAGGCGCTGAAACATTGTCCAAGAAAATCGGTTCGGGCGTCACGAACACATGACCAAATGAGCCAACAGTGATATCATATTAATCCTTAAACTATTGGCTTTCTATACATACCCGGTTTGTCAAGGGTTATTTTTTTGTTTAGTATTTTTGTAAATCATAAAAGTATCAAAACTTCGTCAAATAGCGAACGAATTATAAAAAATAAACCCGACAAAATGGGTATAAAAATAAAGGTTAACTTGTTAGCTTTAATATAATACTGGAACCACACTTGCAGAATCAATGTGCGTGACGCCCCACGCATATCAACACACGAACGGACCTCCCCCGAGGCGCCCCTTCCAGCTTTCGCTCTTTCTGTAAGCTAAATGTGGCTACGTGGTGAAGCTAGCTAAAAACGAATAACCAGAGTTTTAAGCATCCGGTAGTTCTAAGAGCGGATCGAGTGAACCCCTCCTGAGCTTTTTACCGTGTGCACGGTCTAGCGGGGACCTGTTTTAACTTTTTTTTTTTTTTGTGATTTTGCAAACTGAAAAGCGGACGGACCGCACGGCTAGATGATCATGACATCTACCGCGCTATGCCGAGCTCCACCGCGTTCTACCGCGACCTGCCGGAGCCCCGCACAAAGACTGCGGGAGGAGTTAAATCTAAAGTTAAATCTAGTCGAAACTTTTACAAAAGAGGAGAAATTAAGCAAACATGGTCCCTTCCCCTCCTCACCTGAACGTGGGGTTATTCATCCTCCTCCTTCCCCTCCCCCTCTTCCACAGGTATGCTTTGTCCTTATTATTTAATAATAATAAAAAAGCGGTTTTTATGGGCCACGGGAATTATGCATGATGATCTATATTTGTATGGTTTAGGTTTGTGCTGATTTTGTGCGATTTTTGCAACAAGGACATGAAGCCCATTAGCAGACGTGCTCAGTGGCGGTTTCTGATATGGAAGGCATGGCAACCGCCCAGGGCATCATTATGTGGGTGGCGGCATGATGAAGTGACTGTATCTATACTAAAATGATACATTCTAGACACTTTTTTATAATAAATTGTACTTTCTTTGGCACTTTTCAGATGGTCGATAGTAGAGAATTTTCCATAAAGAAAGAAATAAAAAAAAACAATCTATTTTCTGCCAATAATATAGAAAAATCTACTAAAGGTAGCCATAAATAAATGTTTTTATATGATGCTGCAGCCTAATTGACATCTAGGAAGGAAGTTTCAATGAAATGCATTAAAAAATAAACATTTTGGTGCAAGTCAAAAATTCTCTAAAATTAGATTTTTTTAAAAACAAACAAAAAATCCCTATTTCCTACCAGCAATATCAAGGAAACTATTAAAGATGTCCAAAAATGGATGCCTTTATGTTATTCAGCAGCCTAATT
>NW_015117245.1:10048-20884 GCF_001443285.1 Poecilia latipinna
TTCACCGATCAGGAGGCGACGGTCTGCTGGGTCCATGTTGTTCGTTGCGTTCCTCACCGGTAGTGGTCGGGTCCTTCTGTCATGAGGTGGGGTTGAAGTGGTGAGGAGGTGGACGCTGAGACCCAGGTAAGATGAATAATGATGAAGAATTTATTGATGCAGCTCACAGTCCAACAGGCAGCACGGCGGAAGGTAGCACACAGCTAACACCGGTAGCAACTGGATATCGGACTGGATATACGAGCTTAGGCCGACGCAGGACTTCACAGTTCTACTGCCGTACGACACTCAGACAAACTTACAATAGACAGGGCTTTGACAAACTGAGACGCGTTAGACATAGACAAGGACCCGACGAGGAACACAGACAACTGGTGGGTTTAAATACACACGGGGTAATTAAGGAAACGAGACACACCTGGGGATCAATCAACGGGGAGGACAGGACAGAGACTCACAGGGAAACAGGAAAACATCGAAAACTCAAAACACACAGAAAACCACGGATCATGACACATGCATCTCAAAAATCTCACTTCCTGTTTCTGCTTGGACAGATGATCTCATATCCATCACCATCTTGGAGACATGATGTCTGTTCTAATGACCTAATGTCTTGGTCACCTCTGCTCTCCTTTCGTTTCCACTTTTCCCCTGATCTATCACCTACCATCTACCTCCAACACAACATCAGTGCCTTTAATTACAGTTACACATTCACCACATTTCAAGTTCAATGTCAAAATCACATTTATAACCTTTAAGTTTCTCTGATCTGATTTAGCATTCATTTATAATTTTATAATAACCATTACTTATTAGTTACTCTTATAATCATAATGTGAGTTATTACAGACATTTCTGAAAAGAAACCAAGAATAACCCATTATTCCAATCATTTGATACCATGTTACAGTTACTTCTTTCACCTGTAAGTACTTCCATAAGTTTAAGAGTAAGTGTAAATATTCTTATAATCAAACCAACATCAACCACCGGTTAAACCAATATTAATTGTTGGCCTAATCATAAGTCATCATTATTAATTTAAGTATTTTACTCTGGGTTTTATCCAATTACTCAAAATGTTTAGATTTTATTCTTTAAACCTTTAATGCCCTGAATGAGCAATCTGAACTATTTTTAATCACTGCAGGCTGGAAACTTCCTCTTTCTTCAGGAAACCTGCTCTTCCTGTTCCATGACTCTCTTTCTGTCTGATTATGATTTTTTATGATTAAATAGAAAAAAGTAGAATCTAAGCAAAGTTTGCAGGACACAATAACAACACACACAACCAGATTAATTTTATTACCATCTGACTCTACTGTTGGGTCTTGATGTCACCTGTGCAATTAGTTTTAAAGATAACTTTATTTATTGTTATTATTAAACTAAAATCTCCAGCATGGGGAAGTGGGATGAGCTCGACTTTTCTCAACAACATGTCTCAGCTTACAATGAAATGCGTTTACATAACAGTAATTAAACTTATGCAAACACTCAATTTCTCTTTACACAGTGATAGTGTCTTATAAAGTAAAGAATCTCAATTTGAATGTTTCATCTAAATGATGAAATGTACTTAGATCAGTGTATGACCGAGGTCAGACAGGCTAGGGAGGCTAGTGATAGCATGCTAGCTCCCGAAAAACAATCACCAGTTCCCACTTGACAAACTGTGATTGCTAGAATGTTTGGCTGAAACATTGGCACATCTGCAAGTTAAAAGGCACACAAGTGAATGATGCACAATAGGCGTTAGATAACGGCTTTGAAAACAGACCAGAAGCCTACCTGCATATCAGCATCTGACAGTGTCTCCTACCTAGGTTGTTATTCATCAGCCATATAAGCAGCAGCTGACAATCTAGGACGCTGACGTGCAGCTGTCATGTGACTAAAACTGCGCGAGTTTTAGTCACATAGGGTTAGTTTGTACTGAATAAATTAAGGAAAGGAGGATTTTTATTTTTAATTAAATCTTTAAATAAAATAAACTAAATCTAACAAAATGGAAAATAAAATAAATAAAACTGAATTTAACAAAAATGGAAAAAATTATCCTGGTTACAGACTGTTGGACGTTAAATTCATGAGCAGTAAATGTAAACCCGTTTGAAACTCCCTGCATCTGGCTGTTCAATCCGAGAGGCCGCTACAGTGAAAACTCAACGCAAGATACCAGATCTTTCTGCAGTGAAGCTGACACCATCCCATCTGGAACGAAGCTATCTCCTCTCGCACCAATGATCTCACACAGGCAAGATAAAGCATAAAGTTAAAACGGACAATCACAAGAAGAAGCTCACAGCATAACCGAATTGGCGTAATGTCAAGGATAGTTAAAAAGTCTTCTGTGAACCCAAAGCAGTTACAGAAAGCAAATAAAATGTCACTTCCAACAGAGAAAACAGAAAATCCTGTTGACATGCCGTCTAGTTCCAGAGAAAGAAAACTAACAAACACCACAGCAGAGATTGTCAAAAAGATGGAAGCCTGTGTTACAATCACAAAAGAAATCTGTGACCTCATAAACAATTGTATAGAGACTATTGATAAAGATTATAATAGTCATGTTGAGAAAGAAAGAGTAAGAGAAACATTAAACAAAGATGAATATGGATCCATCTTTGGTCACACTCAGACTGAAACCATAAACTCATCAAAGTCATCAGAGAGTTCAAGCAGACATTCCAGTTGTCGTGAAAACTGGCATAAAATGGTGAGATTTTTCCAGGTACACGCAGAAAACGGAGCATAAAGGCTTGAGAAATGACAGTAATCTTGCATATTGATTTAATGATGATTAAAAGATGAATGAAAATACATACACATATAATGGTTGGAATAATCTGTAATGTACGTTTGAAATGTGTATTCTGTATTCGTGATTTGAATAACAGTAACAATGTGATTGTTGTGTGATGATTATTAAGTGGTGTATAAGGATTATTGGTGATTAGAGACAGTAACAGCTTGAGTTATAGAACGGATAAATAATGGAAAATCATACTGAGAGTTATAAGTTGATACAATGACAAAATGTTTGTTTTATAATTGCAGAGTTATGTTGTATTAAAGAAATGGGATAACTGAAGATTTGAGATTGTGAGAAATGAAGGCAGGTTCTGTTCTTGGACTGTGTTGCAATTGGGCAGAGGCGCTGGGGAGGCTCACAAAAGGAAGTAAGTTACCAGATGGCCAGTGGAAAAAGGGAAGTACCGAACAGAGTTGCTGCGATGAGTCATGAGGGAGGTGACGGTTTGGAGACATTGGAACTTTCCGCAGACTCAGTGGAACGTTTTAGAAGTCACGTAGACTTCTCCAATATACAACTATGGGCAGAAAAGGTATAAATACCAGCAGACAAGAGAGGAAACTGTTCTTTGTCCGCGGCGCTGAAGGAGAGCCAACAAGAGGACGCAGATTGAAGACCAACAGAGGACCGCGCCCTGGGACCAAGGGGGAAGCTGAGACTTCACGCCGCTAAGAAGGGACAAGATCCATCTGCCCCCAGCCCTGGTTCCTGATTCGACCAATCCCTCTGCCTCAACCCAACGATCTCTACCCGACTGCAGCAGACTTGGAGAAAAGACAAAGGTCATGGATTGACGAAGATTCTGTGCGTTTGAAGGACAACGGACAGCTCTGCTTTGCTTCTATTCTGAAAGGGGACTTTGTTCCATCAGGACAAAAGACTCTCACCAAGGACATCTGAAGATTCTGCTGCCGAGATCAATTGCCATCTGGGTGTGAGTTGAACTGCCCCCAAAAGCCTTGCTTAATTAAACTAGTGACACAGGATAGGGATAGAAAGGAGAATAGGTTATGGTTGATCATAATTTGAATTTAATTTCTTATTGCAAATTTGTAATCTCTGAAAGTTAATCTGCTTGTCATTTATCCCTGCTAAAGCTTGCTTAATAAATTACATACTAAAAAATTCCATTGAAACTTGTGGACATTGAGATTAATTGAGTCGTTCAATCATTGTAGATTCCCCTGATTATAGTAAAATTAGCATACATGATTCTAGAGATGTGGTGGCTTCGTACTTTCCTTTGGTGAGTGTAAAAATAATGACCCTGGGACTTAAGACTAAGTCTTTAAATCTAATCTAGCCGGTAACAAGTGCACATTATTTTAAGGGGAAAAGCTACCGTTAACAGGAGTGGTTGTTGAAACTACGCAGCAGTGAGGGCTACTCTGTTGACTGTTTCTCAACTGAAAAGAGTCATAACTTCTGGAACTGAAGGTAGTTAGAGCTAGACGAGTTTTCTCCGCCACCAGTTTAAATAGATTATCTCTTATAAACCTATTTCTAGGGTAAGACCCAGGTTTTAGAGATTTTCCGGACCTGATAGAGAACTGGTCAGTAGTCAGTCGAGCCATTGGTGAGATAAGGGCGCAGCTGGCTATTGCGTAATAACGAACACAGTTCATCTAGTACTAATAACAGCAAGGCAGATGCACAAGCAGAGCTTGCTGCTAAAGTGGAGCAATCAAAGGCTACAAGGGAAATTCAAGCACAGCAAGTACAACTCCAAAAATTAGAAAATGAATGGAAACTTAAAGAGTCAAAAATGCTGTCAGAAATGAAGCAAAAGGAAGTGGAAATGCAACAACAGCTGGAACAAGAAAGAGCAAAACTGAAGCAGTTAAAAGAAGAAAAGGAAATAGCTGTAGCAGCGGCTCGTGTGAGAGCATATGAGGAATTTGAACACTGTGAAAACAATGTTGAAGAAATTGAAGATATTAATTACAGAACTAACCCTGTCTTCTCTAGAGATAAACCCTGCTTAAATCCAGATGCTGCATCACTCCAATCTTACCAATCATCTCCTAAGGTGATAATAAATCCAGAAACATCCAATCTAGCTGAAACATTCGCCAGCTCATTATGTATGTACTCATACCCAGTATGAGTCGCTTGCCAGTCCCTGAACCCACAGTATTTAGTGGAGATCCTTTGAGGTTTACTGATTGGAAGATGTAATTTATGACTCTTATTGACAGAAAGCCCATCTCAGCAAGTGAGAAGATGTTTTATCTCAGAAATTATCTTGCTGGAGAAGCACACAAAGCTGTTGAAGGTTTATTTTATCGAGACTCAAAAAGTGCATACATTGAAGCATGGAAAGTCTTACAAGACAGATATGGAAATGCGTTTATTATACAGAAAGCCTTCCTCGACAAGCTTGCAAGATGGCCAAAGATCAACGCAAATGACTCACTTGCGCTACGTGAGTTTTCTGACTTCCTCCAATGCTGCAAAGAAGCAATTCCACATGTCCAAGGGACTAGCTATCTTCAGTGACTGTGAAGAGAACCATAAAATGCTAAAAAAAAAAATTGCCTGAATGGATTGTTCGCAAGTGGAGTCAAATAGTTGTAGAGGAACTTGATGGATCAGGTGATTATCCAGATTTTAAATGCTTCACAGAGTTTTTGAGCAAAGACGCAAAAATAGCCTGTAATCCCATCGCCTCACCCCTGTTGGGGGGAAATTTAAAGTTTCCAGATGACAGAACCCCAAAAAGAGCCAAAACTTTCAACACAAATGCACAACAAAATGGTTCCAGTCATGGGAAACAAGATACAAATAGCTGTAAACCAAAATCACCTTACTATGTTTGTAAAAGTGAAGCCCAGGGCATCACCGGGTGTCCTACTTTCGCATCAAAAAGTGATGAAGACAAAAGGACATTCATACATGAAAAACGGCTCTGCTTTGGGTGCCTGAGAAAAGGTCATGTGACAAAGGATTGTAAGAGACGACACACATGTAATATATGCAGACGTCGTCATCCAACCTGCTTACATGAAGAGAGGATGGAAAGACCTGTGGAAACAACAACAAATAGCTCCACTTTCACAGAAGAACATGCTAGTCAAGAAACAAACAGAGTCGTGTCCCATACATCAACACAGCATGCTTCTGCCACCACCAGTATTGTACCAGTACTTGTGTCTTCATTACAAGAGCCGCACAAAGAAATACTAACATATGCAATGCTGGACACACAGAGTGACTCAACATTTGTGTTAGAAGATGTCATTGACAGACTGAATGTGGATTTCCATCCAACAAAGTTGAAACTCAGTACTATGACTGCTGTCGACACAATTATTTCCAGCAAGAGTGTTCATGGTCTACAAGTTCGAGGACTTAACTCAGAGAGTTACATCCAACTACACCAAGCTTACAGCAGAGACTTCATCCCAGTAGACAAGTCTTATGTCCCAACAAAATAAACTGCATTGATGTGGCCTCATCTCAGAAGCTTGGCAGATAAGTTACCACCCGTTCAAGACTGTGATGTAGGGCTTCTCATTGGATACGACTGTCCAGCTGCCCTAGCTCCACTAGAAGTCATAACAGGTGACAAAAACCAACCCTTTGCACAAAGATCAGAACTAGGATGGAGTATAATAGGCTCATCAAACCCCCACCTAGACAGACAAGGAAGTCAACGCTTTGTGCATCGGATCACAGTAAAGGAGCTAGCAATCCCATCGACTATTGACATTTTAAAGGTCTTAGAATCAGATTTCATGGAGAGAAGCTATGAAGATAAATATGTGTCTCAAGAATATGTTAATTTTATACAGTTTCTCAGCAACAACATCACACAGAAAGATGATGGGCATTACGAAATGCCTCTCCCTTTCAAAGGCAGCAGTCTGCCTAATCTACCAAACAATAAAAGACTAGCCCAAGTTCGCCTGCAGTGTCTGAAGAGGAAATTATAGGCCAACAAACAATACTACGTGCAATACAAAACATTCATGGAAGAAACCATAAATAAGGGTGATGCAGAGCCTGCCCCTTCAACATCTGAGGGAGAAACAGAGTGGTATCTTTCACATTATGGCATCTACCATCCCAGGAAGCCAGATAAGCTAAGAGTTGTTTTTGACTGTTCAGCCAAATTCCATGGTGTTTCGCTTAATGACACACTGCTTACTGGGCCTGATTTAATCAATCCTTTGTTAGGAGTGCTATGTCGCTTCAGGAAAGAGACCATAGCAATAATTTGTGACATAGAATGTTTTACCAATTTACTGTCACTCCTGAATCCAGAAATTATCTTAAATTCCTCTGGTGGAAAGGAGGAGATTTGGAGAAAGAACCACAGGAGTATAGGATGGCAGTTCATCTCTTTGGCGCTGCTTCATCTCCAGGATGTGCCAATTTTGGGCTAAAGCATCTAGGACAGCAGCACAAGACTAACTATCCTCAAGCAGCCACATTTATTGAGAAAAACTTTTATGTGGATGATGGCTTAATTAGTGTCCCATCAGTAGAAGAAGCCAAGAAACTGATCATTGTGTCACAAGAGTTGTGTAAAAAGGGAGGCTTACGGCTTCACAAATTCAACTCAAACATGGAAGCTGCTCTCGCCTGCTTGGGTCCCTCAGAAGTAGCAACGGCCATCGAGCCCCATGATTTGGATCCAGCCTCATCGGAGTGTGCACTTGGCATTCAATGGTTAATAAAAAATGACACCTTCATTTTTAACATCGGTTTAAAGGATCAACCTTCTACCCGTCGCAGCTGCTTGTCAATCATTGCTTCACTTTATGATCCTCTTGGATTCATTGCTCCATTCACCCTTAGTGGAAAACTTATTCTTCAAGAGCTTTGTCAAAGAGGGGTAGGGTGGCATGATCCTCTACCAGAAGATATAAAGCCATGGTGGGAGAAATGGATAAATGATCTGCAAAGACTGAAAGAGATCTCAATTCCGAGATGTTATCATCCCGCTGACTTCCACAATGTTGTCCGAGTAGAGCTGCACCATTTTTCAGATGCCAGTTGTGTAGGACATGGTGCATGTTCTTACCTGAGGTTCATAAATGACAAGGGTGAAGTCCACTGCAGTCTTGTGATAGCGAAGGCAAGAGTTGCTCCTTCAAAGATCACAAGTATCCCAAGATTAGAACTTGCAGCAGCAGTGGTTTCTACAAAAGTCAGTGTTATGCTAAGATGTGAACTTGATATGAAGATAGATCAAGAATTTTTCTGGACTGACTCACAAGTTGTACTAGGGTACACAATTCAGGTGCTTGTAACTGAAGTCAAAAGCAGTAATGACATCCTCGAACGCCTGAATCGGTTTTCTTCTTGGACAACGCTTCTCAGGGTGATTTCAAGAATCAAGAGACTAGGCTCAAAGCAACAACATAGTGAACATGTGACTGTTGAGGAAGTACAAAGAGCAGCTGAAACTGTGATTAAGATTGTTCAACAACAAAACTTCCCAAATGAGGTAAAGATACTAGAAGGTGAAAAGAACATTCCAAACACCAGCACCCTTTGTAGTCTTGATCCTATCTGGTCTGAAGGGCTTCTCCGTGTCAGTGGGAGATTGAAGCAGTCATCTCTCTGTTTTACAGTCAAACACCCAGTAATACTACCCAACAACAGTCATATTACTAAGCTGATTGTGTCACACTACCATGCTAAGACATGCCATCAGGGTCGAGGCCAGACACAAATGGAGCTTAGGATCAATGGATTCTGGGTCATTGGTGGGAGCAAGTTGGTAGCCAAGCTGATACACGATTGTGTGTTTTGCAGAAAACTTAGGCGGCCGATGGAAAAGCAGAGAATGGCTGACCTTCCTAAAGAACGTGTTGAATCCTCTGCACCCTTCACATATAGTGGCATGGACTGTTTTGGCCCTTTCATTGTAAAGAAAGCCCGCAAAGAGTACAAAAGATATGGCCAAATTTTTACATGTACTACTAGAGCTACTACTCTACTCTACTCTAATCTAGAGCTGTCCATATCGAAATGCTTGAAGATTTGTCATCTGACTCATTCATAAATGCACTGAGATGCTTTATTAGCATTAGAGGAGCTGTACGACAACTGCACTTTGATCAAGGCACTAATTTTGTTGGTGCCAGGAACGAATTCACACAAGCACTGAAACAATGTGACACTAAGTTACTAGAAGTTTTCTTGGCGGATAAACAGTGTGAATTTGTTTTCAATTCCCCCTCTGCCAGTCATGCAGGTGGTGTATGGGAAAGGCAAATCAGAACCATCAGAAATGTATTGAATGCTACCTTCGCACAGTGCTCAGGCCGACTTGATGATGCATCCCTCAGGAATTGTTATATGAAGCCATGGCTATTATCAATAGCCACCCATTAACAGTGGATGGAATCAATGATCCTCAAGCATTGGAGCCCATAACACCAAACCATCTCATTATGATGAAATCTAAGGTTGCTCTCCCTCCCCCTGGAGTGTTTGTCAAAGAGGACCTATATGCCACAAAGAGGTGGAGGAGATTGCAGCATCTCATTGAACAATTCTGGAGTCGCTGGAAAAAGGAATATTTGATGAACATTTCCATGAGACAGAAATGGCACTCAGCTCAACGCAATCTCAAGAAGGAGGGCATTGTCATTATCAAAGACGATAACCTTCCAAGAAATCAGTGGCAACTAGGACGAGTGGTTGACACTGTTCAAGGCAGTGATGGATTGGTCCGTCGAGCCAAAGTTCAAGTCGGTGAACAAAAGTCAAATTCTTCTTCTAAACCTTCAATTATTGAGAGGCCAATTCAGAATTTAGTTCTTATGGAAAATTGATGAGAAAAGATGAACAACGTTTGTACAGTTTATTTATTTCATGGTAATTTTATGCAACCATATTTAGTCTACATTATTTAGTAGAGTCAAAAAATCCTGTTCAATTCATTTACTCTTTATGCATTACTTTGTTCATTCATTGTAACAAGATTTGGTGGGAGTGTAAATAACTACTAAATTTGAAAATTCTCCTTGTTCATTGGTCCAACAGTGACTCCTAGTGGTTAATTTATGCTTTCATGTTAAAGAACGGTAGATTTCTTCCTTGTTTATTCTGTGGTTACCTAGCAACACCCTGCGAGATGAGACGTTAGATTATAAAGAAACCTGGAGAAAATCTTTAAAATAGCGCCCTCGGAAAGCAGAATGAGGTATAAATATATGTAATTGTGATTTGTAATAAGAAATGTTATAGGTTTATTTAAGAAACAGTAGAATGTTGTGGTTTATAAACGAAACTATATATTAACGAGTTAAAGGACATAACGTATTTTTTTGTGTATAACTGAATATTGATATGTTGATTTTATACAAGAGCTGAGTATGTCCAACGGTTCTGTATTCTTTTGTTTTATGCTACAGTTTTCACGGTGTCAATGGAAAGAAAGGTTGAGATTAAATTGCACTCGTTTGAAACTCCCTGCGTCTGGCTGTTCAATCCGAGAGGCCGCTACAGTAAATATTGTGCTAATTATCAGTATTGAACCAAACAAAGCAAGGCAGATGCAAGCCTTTAAAATTGTGACTCTTTTTATGGATCAAATAGACTCAAATATTGTAACAGCAGCTGCGCGGAGGGGCCCAAACAAATTTTTTGTCAGGGGGCCCAAGATTCCTGGCATCGCCCCTGTCCATATGTGATCGACTTTGTCATTGTTTCGTCGGATCTGTGGCCACATGCCTTGGAAACTCGGGTGAAGAGAGGAACGGAGCTGTCCACTGACCACTACCTGGTGGTGAGTTGGCTCTGGTGGTCGGGGAGGATGCTGGTCAGACCTGGCAGGCCCAAACGTGTTGTGAGGGTCTGCTGGAAACGTCTGGCAGAGTCCGCTGTGAGACTGAGCTTTAACTCCCATCTCCAGCAGAACTTTGAACACATTCCGGAGAAGGTGGGGGACATTGAGGCCCCGTTTACACGACAACGATTTCGGGGGAAAACGGAAGAGTTTTGTTGTGTTTGTAGTGCGCATTTACACGAAACCACCGAATGTTTTCTCTGACAAC
>NW_015117245.1:25518-26794 GCF_001443285.1 Poecilia latipinna
GAGTTCGGAGAGGCCATGGAGAAAGACTTCCGCACGGCTTCGAGGCGATTCTGGGCCACCATCCGGCATCTCAGGAGGGGGAAGCAGTGCAGCACCAACACTGTTTATAGTGGGGATGGTGTGCTGCTGACCTCGACTCGGGACGTTGTGGGCCGATGGGCAGAATACTTCGAAGACCTCCTCAATCCCACCAAGATGCCTTCTGTTGAGGAAGTTGAGCCTGGGGACTTTGGGTTGGGCTCTCCAATCTCTGGGGACGAGGTCGCCGAGGTGGTCAAAAAGCTCCTCGGTGGCAGGGCCCTGGGGGTGGATGAGATCCACCCGGAGTTCCTTAAGGCTCTGGATGTTGTAGGGTTGTGTTGGCTCGCGCGACTCTGCAATATTGCATGGACATCGGGGGCAGTTCCCCTGGATTGGCAGACTGGGGTGGTGGTCCCCCTGTTCAAAAAGGGGGACCAGAGGGTGTGCTCCAATTATAGGGGGGTCACACTCTTAAGCCTCCCTGGTAAGGTCTATTCAGGGGTCCTGGAGAGGAGGGTCCGTCGGATAGTCGAACCTCGGATTCAGGAAGAGCAGTGTGGTTTTCGTCCAATGTTCCACGACCCTGGTCGTGGAACATTGGACCAGCTCTACACCCTCAGCAAGGTCCTGGAGGGTGCATGGGAGTTCGCCCAACCGGTCTACATGTGTTTTGTGAACTTGGAGAAGGCGTTCGACCGTGTCCCTCGGGGATCCCTATGGAAGGTTCTCTGGGAGTATGGGGTACCGGGCCCTTTGATACGGGCTGTGAGGTCCCTGTATGACCAGTGTTAGAGTCTGGTCTGCATAGTCAGGCTCGTTTCCAGTGAGAGTTGGACTCCACCAAGGCTGCCCTTTGTCACCAATTCTGTTTATTACTTTCATGGACAGAATTTCTAGGTGCAACCGAGGTGTTTAGGGGATCCATTTTGGTGGCCTTAGCATCTCTGCTTTTTGTGGCTGATGTTGTCCTATTGGCTTCATCAGATCTTGACTTGCAGCTCTCACTGGAGCGGTTCGCAGCCGAGTGTGAAGCGGCCGGGATGAGGATCAGTGCCTCCAAATCCGAGGCCATGGTCTTGAGCCGGAAAAGGGTAGAGTACCTTCTCCGGGTCGGGGCGTTGTCCTGCCCCAAGTGGAGGAGTTTAAGTATCTCGGGATCTTGTTCACGAATGAGGGAAGAAGAGAGCAGGAGATTGACAGGCGGATTGGTGCAGCATCTGTAGTGAAGCGGGCACTGTACCGGTCCGTCGTGGTG
>NW_015117246.1:0-20880 GCF_001443285.1 Poecilia latipinna
TTTATTTTTTTTTTTTTTTTCTTTTTTTTACGTATATTTTTTTTTTTTTTTTTTTTTTTATATATATATATATATATATATATATATATATATATATATATATATATATATTTTCTTTAGCCGAAAAATACCTTCATCTTTCTGCTCAGTCTTTGGTCAAATTGTTCATACGTTGAAGGCAGAGCTGAAGCAATCGATGAAGCTGACAAAAAAAGCTGAAACTCACTTCACATTTGTGTGCAAACCATCCGTATCAGGACTTTTGGTGAGAAAGAAAGAACTGTTAAAAAAAATTGTCACACTTTAGCGAATTAAGAGATAGAAAACAAACAACATTTATGTAAGTCACAACGATGTGATGCCATTTTAGGCCCGTCAACATGGAAGCATGAGCAAAAACATTGTTCTTGGCTCTGGAAAGGTTTCAATGACCGTCCACACAAGGCAGAGAGGATACAAACAAGGCAAGTATCTGGTTTGTGAAAGTGAACATGCTGACTTACAAGCACAATTAGTTCTTCAGTAGACCTTATGCTCTGTCTTATATTGCTGGGGTTTGAAGATTTACAGAGTCTGTTGTAGTAAAAACAACGTTGGAATATTTCAAATAGTACAAATGTATGCATACTTTGCTCTGGAGTTTACTTAGAGGAAAAAGAGTAAAAGGGACTGAACATATTCTTTGTTAATACAAGAACCATACAATTTAAAGTAATCGTGTCTAGTGTGTTCTTTGCTCCAAAAGCATGCTCAGCTATGAAAGATATGTTCTAACCTGTTACTTGTCCCCTTGTTCAATCCATTTTGGCCTTAAATGATATTTGTATGATATTGTCTTGGTGTGTGATGCTGGAAGCTGACTATGTCTCTTCATTGTACAGGTGAGGCCCTCCGGGTCCGGCTTGAAATTGAGAATCTCTCAAGTCGTTTGGTCAAACCTAAGTTTGTACTTGACGAGAAGAAGATCTACTTTGGCATACACCGAAGTAAAATTCAGAAACATGAGATACTGAAGGAAAAGGCAGATGCAGTCGAATCATTCTCTGGCAAAACAACGGTAATAAAGGAGATCACCATCCCTCGAGAGCTTTCCCCATCCATCTTGAACTGCTCCATCATCAAGCTAGAGTACAGATTAAAGGTAAGCTTCACCTGTGGGACAGACTTGTTGTTTTTTGTAGATTATGTGTTTACACAGTCCAGTCTAAGACATGACTAGATGGTAGGACTGACCATCCAAGCATAACTTAAAAAGCACATATATGCGTGTGTGGGGTGTGTGTGTATAACATCTTGCTGAAAAGAAGGGACTATTTATTGTTTCTTTCCTCCCAGGTATATCTAGAAATCACATGTGAGGCAGACTTAGTGGTCAAACTCCCCATTGTCATCATACCTGAGCTATCGGAGGAGAATCCTTCTGGACGTCCAAATCAGCCAGCCTGGATGTCACAACCAATGGGTCTTCCACCTCCCTATGAAGAATATGCAATGTACCCTTCTTTTCCTTTTGGAGTTTAAAGAACTCAGATTTTAAGACTTCCTTTAAATGGGAATGTTATGGTTTTTGTATGACACACCAGCAGCAGTTTTTTCCAACCTCATCAGTGCCTGTGTTGTCTACAGCACAACTTGACAAATTTGCTGCACGACTGAGCCAAAGAAAACATGACTGAGATTATTTCCTTTAGAGAACACAACAGCTACTGCAGGCGACTTTAATATGAATTCACAAGGTTTTCTTTTTAAAGAAATGTCTAAAGTATGTAATGTAATGTTCATGAAAGGCTCTGTGATGGGCTAGAAATGTACACAGCCAGGGAGACCACACTCTAAGAAATAATCCTCTAAATTTACAGTAACATACTGGCAGCTATAGACGCCAGAAGTTTACTGTAAATGCACAGTAGCTGTACCGTAATTAATCCTGACAGTAAATTACCGTCAATGCACGTACGGTATGGATACTGTGAAAGAACGGTAAACTTCTGCTGTCTATAGCTGCCAGTAGTTTACCATTTTTTAAAAGAACGGTAAAATACTGGCCTCTATAGCATCATCATTCATCATTTTAGCATCTCTCAAAAGTGACCTCTTTAGGCTACTATTTGATTCAAGTAACCTTTTACCTCAATTTAAACATACTATGCTCATATTTGTTTACATTTTAATTTTATTTGATCCCTTTTGATCCCCAGTTTTATTGATTTCACTTGTTATAACTAACTCTATATAGGCTGAATAATGTATATTTCGTTAAACTGCACTTTGGTCCAATTTGTGTTGTTTCAAATGTACTGTTAATAAACTAAAAGTTGTAATTTTTGAATCTTTAAACTTTGATTTTTTTTCTCCACCTTTTTGTTTACAATAACTACAGAATATATAAAGTGATTTACTATTAACTGATTCATTGTACCGACTGATTCTTGCTAGGACAAACATAAACTTGCACACATGCAAAACATCATCCCTTTGCATATTCACTTAATCTGATGCAGCCGTCGCCATCCTGGCTAGAGTTACCTCTGTGAAAAGGACACCTGCAGGATTGATTACGTGACCTGTTCAGACACAGTTACCCATTCTGCACTGCAGTCCACTGTTCCAGTAACGCCAGCATCCCTATTTATCAAAGAGAGGTCATCATCCTAATTTTAACTCAGTTTCAGCTGTCAGGGAGAATGTATTTAAGCGCATAGATCTTTTATCACAGCATTTACTGTATTGATGTCGTCCTATCATGACTGTGAAGCATTTCTCAGTGGAGTATGACAGAGTGAAGGACCAAGGCACCTACTCCCCAGGGGACGTTCTTTCTGGAAAAGTAACCGTGGTAACCACCAAGGATATCAAAGTGCAGAGCTTTTTGGTCCGAGCTAAGGGAAAGACTAAGGTGAGTTGGTACGAACAAGAAGGACAAAACTCCATCTTCCGCAGCAACAAGAAGAAATACTTCTATTTTGAGCATATAATTCTTCAGGACAAAAACAAGGGAGATGGTATGTTTTGTAATTTATTTTCTGAGATTTTTTTTATTTTTTATGTTAAAATAATTTGGTGAATTCCCATTTAGTGTAACATTATTTCTCTTTTAAGGTTCAGAAATCATGGGTGCTGGGATTAATGTTTTTCCATTCAGCTTTGTGATTCCAAGCAGGTATGAGTTATTCCCAGATATAAACTGACTTTCAGCTGCATGTAAGAAACTTGGATTAGAAAGTAATGTTATCTTTGGGTTCCGCCCTTACAGAGACATGCCCTCATCTTATAGAAGCAAATGTGGTGAGATCACATATAGTTTGCGAGCTCATTTGACTCAATCAATTTGGCTTGTGCACAAAACCAAGACTGAGTTTCCCTTTCTAACCAGCTCTGAGTTTCCTTTTGCCTCCAAATCAGAAATGATAATCATTGGGCTGAAGGTGAGAAATTATTTTTGATTTCCTTGTTTTCCACTTCATCTGAAAGAAGATCTGAAAGTCTGAGATTATTTTCTCTGAACGTGTTTGTGTTGATTTGATAGGAGCAACAGCATGCAACCAGGATTTCATTTTGTGGCTCAGGGAAGGTTACCATGAATGTGACCTCTGAAAAAATGGGCTTAAAGCAAGGTAAGTAGATTTCACACAGGCACCTCAGAAAGTAAGCATCCACACTTACAAAGAAATCAAAACAAATAAACACTGAACAACTTAACAAGAAAAGGCTGAAAAAGAGAAGAAAAAGGAAGAAAACCAGTTAAATTTGTGTTTGGAAAACATCAGTAGTAATTCTTAAATAGTTTGCTCCAAGGTAAGATATAATAAGCATCTTACAATGTTCACAAGTAAATTGTCAGACAATTTGACAGACGGATTGTCTGTCAAATTCTCTGAACATTATAAATGGTGGCAATTGAGCACCATTACCACCATTAATTGAGGTAATGGTGTTGAGCGCCATTACCTGCATTCTTGCTAAGCACACAAGACTTCACTGCTGAAGAAAAAGCACAAAGGCAGTTCAAACATTGACACAGGGCATTTAGAAAACCCAGTGAAACAAAGGAAGAACAGAATATATTGATGAGATTAAAATTTAACTTTTTCAGTGTCACTGCACACACGTATAGGACATGGCATTTCACGTTACCCACTAAGCAGCACGCCAAGATGGATTCTCGGAGGTAAAATCATTATGGTGTGGGGCTTCCTTCAAGCACAGCACTTGTAAAGTTCATATTTTTGAAGGAAGGATGAACTGAGAGAAGGGCCTGACTGAAATTCAATTTAAAAAAAAAATCTTTGGGAAGAACTAAGCATCAGACAGCTCACAAGAACCCACACCCCATTATTTTCAAGCTCTGTTGTACTAAAACGATTTATTCAGATGATTTTAATTGCTTTTTTTTTCAAATTTAATTCCACATTTAATTCCCCAGATTTACTTATGCTGATTTCTTTGTGTATGATCTTCAGAAATATATTACTTCAGTGTCTATTTCTAAAATGTTTTGTTTTTTACATCTGTTTGAATGTGAAACTGTAGGAGAGGCAATGGGAGTCTTCGTGGAGGTACTCAATGCCTCTGCACACTCTGTAACGCCAAAGTTCTACCTGTGTGAGAAGCTAACCTTTGTGGCCCATTCAAGGAAGAAAGTGCAAACAAAGGACGTCTTGTTCGAGATAGGAGACGCTGTTCCAGCTGAGGGCATTCACACTGTAACCAAATTATTGATCATCCCTCCACACCTTCCCGCCACCTTCTTCAACTGCAGCATGATGAATCTGGAGTACAGAATCAAGGTATCTATGGTTGTTACATAATGAATTCGGACAGCTGTCTCACACGAGAGTTTATTGATATTATTCTGCAATTTCAGAACTATACATGAAATAAGAGGGCTGCTGTTTTCAGAAATCAATACTGTTGCTTAATGTTTTCATTTATTTTGCAAACTAAACATTTTTAAGTGCTTGAATCGAATCATGAAAAGAGCTCCAGAAACTGACTGCATGATGGGAAAGACAGCGAGGAGGAGGAGGGGTTAGAAGCCTCATGGCTCATCGAGGGAGGCGTTTCGTATTACAGCTCAACCTGTTCCATCTTGCCATCCACTCAAATAGATTTGCATGTGAGCTCTTAGAATACAATTGCTCACTGAGGCATGTGCTAGTGTTAAATAGGTCAGTTATCCAGGTGTTGTCATTTTTTTTCCTGGGTTCATAATGTACAATCTTTTATTTTTATTATTCTGTGCTCTACAGATCACTCTTGGTGTCCCCTTGCTGAGAGATGCAGAAATTAAACTTCCTCTGGTCATCCTCCAGGGTTCGCCAAAACCTCTTCAACAAAAACCAAAAAGATCCATCTGGTTTAGAAAACGTCCTGATTAAAAGAACAAGAACAAAAAGGGTGTACGTACATTGCTCTGAGGTTGTAATGCAGGGTTTATGGCTATGTACACAGCTGTTGATATTTTTGTAACTGCATTTACATTTCTTACAGGAATGATTTCTGTTGCTGTCTAAACCTGAAATGCTGTTCAACACTATATGTGCATGTCCACTAGATGGAGATGTCAGCCATTTAACTTAAATGGTTTTGTTGGAAATCCAGAGCTGTTTTGTTGTTTCGATGTATGTTATAATAAATCACTGGTATATCCCACATTAAACATCAAAAATACAAAATTTGGTAAAATATGTCAAATAGTCCTGTTTTGCTTGGGTCAAAAACCAAATATCACATTTTCAAATAGGAAAATGTGCAGAACAATCCAATCCCGATTGAAAAACGATTTGGGGATAACGTATCCAAATAACCAAAATATGCGATTTTTGAAAAGATATATTTGGAATACATTTCTGTATCAATATACTTCACTGGGATTTCTTTTGACAGAGAAGTCGACGATAGACTTCTGGAGGAATTCATCTCCAAATCTCACGTAGAATCTGTGAAACTGAAAGGACAAATGTGCACTTTATATAAATGTGATAATAAGAAAACAATTGTTGCCACAAGCCATATAGGGTGCACAACAAAATGGTGCTATCAGAGATGTTTTGGTTGAGTCAACTGTGTTTTTGGCCTAAATAAAGAAACATTGTGTTGGGAGAGTCACGCAGAGGGGATGCTCTTCGACAGCTGGGATATTGAAGCTGGTCAGAGTTGATGAGGCGATGGATGGAGCGAAATGCAAGACAATAAGAAAACCAGTTAGATGATGCAAATGACTTGAGACTAAAGCAGAGGTTCACCTCTGAGCAGGACAATTAAAATGAATAATATGCAATTGAGATCCAATAGTTTCTTGTGAAATGGTTTGAACTTACATGTCTTATTCGCTTCATATGGACCAACTATAACACTTTTACACAGCATCCAATTTCAGACACTGATTGGGAGCCAAATTGGAGTTAATTGCCTTGCTTATGGGCTCTTTAAAGCAGTAAAAGAGGCTGGAACTGAACCCTGAATTTCTGCCTACAAGACAGTCAACTTGTATCTTCCTACTGACCCACAGCTGCCCGATCATAAAATCTGAAAAGTTTTACAAAGGGACATCTTAGGAAAATAATCCACTTGTTCAGTTTGGTGTACACATGAAAGTGTCCATTTAACTTAAACCAACTTTTTATCTAGAAACTCAATGTAACATGACATCTTTCTGCAGCACATACAGAACCTTCTCAGTTTTTAAAGGATCCAAGTGTTCTTTGAACTTCCTGAGAACATTCATGAGCATGAACAGTTCCAGTCATTAAGTTGACTAAGTCATCTGACTTATTCATACATACGAAGCTATTTGTTTACAAGTATAAAACAGAAGATGAAATAGAAACAGTTGTTATGAAATTACATGTGGAGGCATATAGACAAATACATCCAGAGCTGAAATTACTAAGTTCATCTAACTAACTCCAAATTATGTGATCTGTCATTCATTTCACCAGTGTAAATGATAAGGTTACGTTTTTCACATGTATATGTGTCTGGTTAGACAATAGAAGTGTACATTCACTGAAAAAAAGATGTACACGTTTGTTTTTATCTCTGTCTGAAGTTAAGTCAGACCAAACTTCTCAGTCAGACTTATTAAAACTGTTTCTATTTCCTAAATTCCATAGTAATCAGAGGAAATAGATTTCCTCAGACTTGGGTTAAATGTTTTGAGTTTTCTTCCATAAGGCTGTTACAGTAGTTTTCTGGAAGTCTGATCCATTCCTCCTGACAGAACTGATGTGAACCACAAATTCTCTAAAGTAGGAATCTCTAATTCCAGTCCTCAATGTCAGGCGTCCTGCAGGGATGTGTCCTTGGTCCAATACACCTAAATCAAATGGATGAATTATCTCCTCCTGCGATGGACTGGCGACCTGTCCAGGTTGTACCCCGCCTCTCACCCGAAATGTTTCGCTGCAGATAGCCACCATCACCCCTCCTGACCCCACTGGGGACAAGGGTGTGAGAAAATGGATGGATGGATGAATTATCTCCTCAGTCAAGTTCCCCAAAGTCCTGCTAATGTGTGTTTGAACACATGTAGGTGTGTTCAAGGACAACTGAGTAAAACAAGGATAAAAACATTTAACATATTATTTTCTTTTTCATTTTTATAATTAAAAATAGAAATGTTTGATACATTTTTAGCCTTCAAATTAAACCATATGGGTTAGTATAGGCTAGTATTCGCTACTAAATATGCCAGTGTTAAACTACACAGAATATGAGTCAAAAAAACTAAAATTAGGATTAGATTTAGATGGTAAAGCTTTTTCAGGATCATCCTTGCCTAAGCACTCATTGCAACCAGAAGAAATAGTTCCTCAAAGGGACATTTATGATTTGACAGAATATGTAAGCGAAACCAAGCCCATGTTCTTGACATAGACTCTGAGATCTTCCTGGACCAGAGACGGAAAGCACTGCACATTTCTTGGTCGAGGTTCCTCCAGGAAATAGTGTGTCCAGGAAACAGAAGGAGTCGACTCAAGACAGAACTCCATGATTCACACAAAACTAATAGAAAGGAAACACTGCACTCACGTGTTTTGTTGGAATAAACATGTTTCGCTCTTAGAATTTAAAAGTTTGATCACATACTGCTCAACTGAGTGTGTTTGAGCATCCAAGCTTTTGACTTGCACCATAAATAGCCCAAATGTAGCTTAATCTGCCTCATCCGTCTTTGTGCAGGGGATGTTGATTGGGTATTACGAGGGACACATTGAGATAGATTCATCTAATCCCCAGCAACACCTGCATGAAGACGTCTCTCAAAAATTACTCTGGCTTAGATTTGGCAGCGGCCGTAGTCTTGACTGTGCTTGTTGTCGAGCTTGCCTGGTAACCATTCTGGCTCTGCGCAGGGTGTGCAGGCTACGAGCCAGCCGGCTCCTATAACACACACAAACACACACGCAGCAACTACACACCACCATACCACAGCCCTCTGTACTTTTGGAGAGCTGAGCACGGAGGTGTGGCCTCTGGCACCTCCCATTGCCGTAGCCAGAACGAGCGCCATGACAACCATGTGGGCCTGCAGGCGTCTCCCTGTCTTCATCGGCCACGGTTGCCATGGCAACTCCCCACGGGGGCTCCCGCAGATCAGCGGGATGGGCGTCCAGTTGACTAACCCTCTCCCAGCTGGGGAACGGCTGAGAGAGAGTGCAGGAGAGCGGAGTGAAGGGGAAGGGAGGGGAGGATGTGTGTGCCTCTGTGTGATATGCGTGCGTGACCGTGTGTGTATTTGTGTGTGTGTGTGTGTGTGTGTGTGTGTGTGGGATGGCACAGTAGAGCCTGGAGAGAGAGAGAGAGCGAGAGAGAGAGAGTGATAAAGAGATAGACTGCTAAAGAAGGAGAGAGACCTCAGACGGAGGCACGCTGGAGACGGGTAGTCTGCCCTGCTGAAGTGGCCTATCTCTGCCTACATGCAGCCTTAGCAGCCTGCAGCAGAATAAATTCACAAGCTCTTCTTAAAAGATGTTCAAAATCTTCAACTAGACTCTCAATGGCTGCGGCCCGATCAAGCAGCTCTGATCCGACCCGTGCTTGTTTAAATAACTATGTACAAACTTAAAATGTCATTACCCTATGTGCTTCCTCTAATGTGCCCATCAAAGATTATTGTATCAAAAACACAGTGTTTATTCCTTTCCACAGTTTTGTCAGTGACAAGTACCACAAGTTTGGATATGTTGTAAATGGGCCACAGATGGCTGCTGTTGGAAGGAGAAACTGAATCTCTTAGTCCATTGGCTGGAAAGACTGAGGGGCTTTTTCTACCATCTAATTGCTCCAAGCTGTGTCCCCTTAAAGGTCCCAACCGAAAAGTATTTAAGAATAGTCATTAAAGATCTGATTCTCTGCAGGGTCTAATCTCATTTGCTCATTAACCTTGGTGTTGCTTTCCATGCCTAAAACCACAAAAACTGAGATTATGGTTCAGTTACGTTCATCATAATGAAGTCTTTATTTTGGAAAAAAGAGAAAGATAAACTTCCCATCGTAAACATTTTGTGATCTATTATGAGTGCAGAAACATTTGCTTTCTTGTTTTTTTTTTCCATATAAAATGTTTACAATATTTAAATGTATAAAAAGAGATACAAGGCAATTTTGTCAGTGTTACAGAAGGCAAGATGCCAAAAACATTCAACTATTTAAAATAATCTACAGCTTTTTTAATTATTTTCTCTATTATTCGTGCAATAATACCTCTAACCTAAAACTATCTCTACATAAAGTGTGTGGCTATACTGTGCACTTGTAGTGGTAACCTTTGGAATTACATTTCTTTTATGGTTTAAAAAAAAAAGAAACATTGACAGGAGTTGTTTGATTACAGAATTGTAAAAAACAAACAAACAAACAAACAAACAAAATCTGTTCAGAATTATTTATGAAACTCAGAGAAGCAGCCACCCCTGCACAGGTGGACGTTGCATATCTTGCAGCCAAACACACTTTCATGTCGCAGCCCCTTGTTTGTGCAGTTCCTGCATCGCCGAGAGCGCTCCGACATGCGCTCCAGCCGATGTCCATACTCTATGGGCGAGTCTGCATGCCTCTTGCGTGCCGCTCGCTCCATGCCCCTCGCCCCCTGGTAGTCTCCAATCAGCTGCTGTGCCAGCCGTACACGGAAGTGGCGCTGGGTGAACTGCTTCCCGTTGAAGCCCGCTGGCGGTGTGCCCCCACGGGTCTCCCTAAGTATTACATAGGCATTGACGATGCACAGATTCACATAAAACCACAAGAAATAGCGCCACCACTTCTTGCATGGCCTTCCGACCTGGTAGCATTCCCTCAGCTGGTCACACAGGTCCACCCCCCTCATGTTCTCCTGGTACAGCAGCAGTGGCAGGGGTCGGGGCACGCCGAAGGAGAAACTAGAACCATCCAGGCTGTCGCTCTCCCCCTCTCCGTCTGTGTCCAGCTGCTGACGGCCCGGACTGATTCCCACAATCCCAGGTGTGGAGTTGGTGGAGAGGCAGCTAACCATCTTGATATCCCGGGTCACCGTAGCAACCAGGTTGCCACGCTGGCACTGGTAGAATTCCCCTTGACACAGCTTTCCCACGTTACGAGGGCGGAGGACTTCTGGGTAGCCTTTTCGCCCGGCCTGAGTGGGCCCGCAGGCGTACAGTCCATCCCTCAGCAGTCTCTGGAGGAGGGGCACAGAGGTGAAAAAGCTGTCCATGAACACATGGTGGTACTGACCCTCCAGACCTCGCACAAGAGAGCTCACCACCCTGTAACCCAAAGAGGCCGCTGCCTCATCATCGCTGGGCTTACCTACATAGATTTTCGTCCTGTGGCAGTAACCTGAGCGGGAGTCGCACAGCATCCATACTGTCAGCCCCTTCCTCAGGGGCTTGGAGGACATGTACTGGGTGGGAGAGAAGCGCCTCTTTGTGGCAATGGCGCACTTATCTATGGTCAAGCAGCGGTTGGGCGAGTATGCATCCCACATTGTGTTCTCCACCACATCCAGGAGAGGCCTGATCTTAAAAAGGCCGTCATATCCACGCTCCCCACGCACAGGCTCAGAGTCCCGGTCACAAAGCTGGAGATACTGGGTGAGTTTCTCAAAGCGTCTGGCCGTCATAGTTTTTTTAAAACCTGCATTCCCAATAAAAATGTCACTGGCCCAGTACATGCCAGTGTCTGGAAGCTGATTGATGCCCATCAGAATATTCAGACCCACATAAGCTTTCATCTCTCTAACATCAGTGGGGTGCCAGTGGGGGTCTGATTTCCCACTCCTTCTCTGCCGATAGAGGGCGTAATTGTTTGTTTGTTCTACCATGTGTTCAAAAAGAGAATCTGGGAAGAGTATCCGGAAATAGTCACGGGTGTCAGCTTCGTCCCCGAGCGAGTGCTGAGGGCCACTGGCGGCGGAGAACGGTTCGATCGCGATCACCTGGTCCGGTTCGCCCCAGAAGTCTGGAGACGTGCAGTCCTCCTCCAGGTCCTCCTCAAAGCCGAAAAAGCTCCTGCGCTCCTCCTCCTCCTCCAGATCGGAGAAATCAATATCCGAATCGTTAGAGTTGGTGTCGGAGCAGTTAGTGGAGGTGGAATAATAGCAGTCCTCCGCGTAGTCCTCATCGTCGTGCTTGATCCCGTTGCTGCCGGTGACCAGAATAATGTTGCAGCCTCCTCCCGCGATCAGGCTGGCCGCGTCCGCAGTCTCCGCCGCGGCTGCCGTGCTCGTCACTCCATTCTCTCCCTCGCCGTCCTCCGCCGCCTCCCGCGTCTCCTCGTCTTCCTCCTCGTCCGAGTCCGGCTTTCTGTTGGGAATTTCAAACCACTTCACATCGGCCGAAAGATTAAGCGGGGCGTCTTGGCTGTCGCACTCCGTGCTACTTTCTGTGTCCGCGCTAGTTTCCAAAATAGTAAAAAGCTCTCTCCCTTTTCTTGCCGTCGCCATGTCGGGGTATTAAAGTGCCCCTGCATGAGTCTTTTTATGTATGTGGGCTTTTTTCAGCGTGAAAAAATGAATAATCTCACGAACCGCTCACCCGAAATGAACTGATGCGCTCTTAACAGCAGCCTGTTCTTAAAAAAACTTGCAATTTGCGGACCTATGCGGCGCCTATAAGCTCGGTTCTCATTGTTTCCGCTCCTGGGTTTTTCTGGGCTTTGTAGCGCAGTGTGGCCGCAGACGTCAGAAGCTGCATGCATGTCCTGCTTTGTAGGGCGTTTTGCGACTGCAGCTGGTGGGGTTGCTAGTTCGTTAGGCTGGCAGATGGCCGCTCGCTGTTCTAATGCCCGCTGGCATTCACCGCCATCAATAAGCTGTATACCAATTTATGCAGAAAGCATTGTTTGTAATAGAAATGATCAAAAAAACAAATACATTATGTGTAGTTGCATCTCAAGTGACAAAAACTTTACAAGCAAGCAGATGTGACAAACAGACACAGATCTTAGACCCACTCCAGTATTTGTTGCATTAAAGTTGATTAAATCCCCCCCTTTTTTGGCATTCATTGCAACAAAACGTACAAAAAATGCACATGTGATGAAAGTGCAGCAGGTGCCGTTTCCCCACACCAAGCACACCTCCCCTTACTCATCCCTTTACTTAAAGGACTTCTCCCTGAACTCGGGCAGAGGAGCACTATGTTCATTCATAAACATGCTTCCTCCCTCTGACAGGTTTCCACATGAATCTGAAGCCCTATAGGCTATTGTAGAATTAGGAACCTCCCTCTAATTTATGAATGTGGGAAGAATAGTGTTTAACTTCAGAACTGAGGATTACCCCTGCAGTTTGTGTCTGCTGACCAATAGATAACCTGATTGTTTACGGGCAACACTGATTACATTTTCTGGGGGAGAAACAGAACTTGAGAGATTCAAATGTTTTAGCCATTACTGTTTTCTTCTGCACCGGGACATGAGTCAGTTTGAGGTTTTTACTGTGCGATGACTTTGTTGAAAAAGTATTCAACAAAAAATGTTTAACATGTACTAGTTAGTTTTATGCCTAACAGAAAAGCAGTGATGATTCCGAATGTTGCGATATCAATATAGCATATTAATCATTGCAGTTCTTATAATGTTAGTTATTTATTGTTATTTTAATGCAACACAAAAAGTAACAACCGAAACACCTTCTATACTTTGCAGATTATATTCTTTTCTTACTTTGCTAGTTTTAGAGCAACACTAATGTAACAAGACAACATCCAGGGCTGAATCTGTGAAGATGTAGAGCCCTGGGCTACAGTCAGTTTGGTGCCCCCTACATATAACTGACTCAAACATCAGAGTTCTCAGTCCAGAAATGTGCAGTTCTAGGCACAGAGGATTAAAGAGACCACACACGGAGGGTGAGAAGGGGATTTTTTTTATATATATATACACACACACACTTTTTTGTAGCCCTTAAATAAATGTTTTGTGTACATTGAGAATGTCAATTTATTCTTTCCTGCTGCCATGTAGATGCATTTTTATTCTTTTTAGGTTATATCTTTCAGGCTATTCATTCTTCTCTATTGCCTGTAATGGGTGTTTATTTATTTATTTATTTATTTATTTATTTATTTATTTATTTATTTATTTATTTATTTTTTGTCTATTTGCTGTGGAACTGCTAAACCAGGTCATGACTTCCGACTAATCAGTTTTGTGAATCTGCCATTTTTGTTTCTTACAACAATTTTGTAGTCCAAATTCAGTTATGCCAAAGTTTCATGACATGTCAAAATGATTGCTTCTAATGTTTATTGACGAACACTATTTCTTACACCCCCCACGCCCCCCGGCATCAGAGCCTCTTCGAAGTGTCTGGTTAATTTTTTTGTTTTATTTTTTTCACTTAAGGACAAGTGCTTCAGCAACCTCTGCCAATATCAAAAGGGATTTTATGAAAGACTTTGTTTGATTTAGTCCGTTCCTTCTCTCTATAGAAACAAGGAACACAGCAAAGCAGTAGGCTGCTAATAACGCTAAAATGACAACAAAGCTTAGTTCAGACATGAATTTTGCATGTTGATAATAACATCCTGACCATTAGTTTGATAGTATAATTGAATCTTCTGTTTCTGTTAGCGCTGTGTGCTAGCTGTTAGCTGCCTCCGTGAGGATATAACTGTACTGCATGTTTTTAATATAAGTATTTGGTTTTGTTTTTGCAATTTTTGTCGTGGGGGAGGGGAACACATAATCCAAATGTGTTCATTAACGTTCTTGAATCTCCCATTAGCTAACTCCTTAATTATGTCAAGACTTCGTTTGCTTCATTCATGTCGTGGTAGCATTAATATTTTAACAGGTATCTGACAAGCATGGACGCTATAGTAAGGGTGTAATAACACCACTGCGATGGATTTTTTTGAAGGCGTGGTTCTGCAGGTTTGTTGCCTTTATTTTCCTGCTCTGCGTCAGACTCTGGCTCCATCATGTAAAGTTGGATGGACAAGTCTTCTGCTATTGACATCTGTAATGAGCTCAGGCGTAAAACATTTCTCTGCTGGTAGATAATTGTATCGTTGCTATCAAACTACAAAAATGGCTGAGCAAAGTGGAGTGGAACGTCTCATCCACATTTGAAAAGCAAAACCAGTCGTTCTGAAACGCGCCTCAGAATCGGTGTAAACGATTGGTCTGTAGAGCTACAATAATGAGGAATTCAGACCAAAGCATTTCAGTTCTACTTTATATAGACCGTCAGTGACTAACCTACATGAGAAAAGTAAGGATTAAAAGCATAACATCTTCACTTGAAGCGTTTCAAAACATCAGGCTAATTTAGATATTAGTCAAAGACAACACAAGTAAACACAAAATGAAGTTTTTATATGAAGGTGTTTATTATTAAGGGAGGGAAAATAAGCAAAACAAAACCTACATGGCCCTGCTTGAAAAAAAGCGATTGCCCCATAACCTAATAACTGGTTGGGCCACCCTCAGCAGCACCAAATGCATTCAAGTGTTTGCTGTGACTTGCAAGGAGCCTTTTCCAGCTGTGGAGGAATCTTGGCTCACTCACCTTTGTAGAAATGTTTTAATTCAGCCATATTGGAAGGTTTTCTCTTGCATGAGGTCATGCCACAGCATCTCAATAGGATTTAGGTTAGACTTAGACTAGGCCATTCCAAAGTCTTCATTTTGCTTTTATTCAGGCATTCAGAAGTGAAATCACTGGTGTGTTTTGGGTCATTGTTCTGCTGCAGAACCCTAGTTTGTTTCAGCTCGAGGACACATGATGTTCATTTTCTGAAATGCGGTGTTACTTTTTTACGCCAGATGTAAAATGTTTAATGTTTTGTCCCGTCAGACCACAAGATGTTTTTCTAAACGTCTTGGGGATCATCAAGAAGTGTTCTGGAAAAGTTGAGGCAAGCCTTAATGTTCTTTTAATTCAGAAGTTGTTTTTGTTTTGAAGCTCTACTTCATTTTTGCCTAGTCTCTTATATTGGAGACTTTATCATTGACTTCAAGTGAGGCCTTCAGTTCCTTGGTTGTTGTTGTGGGGTCTTTAGTGACCTCATAGATGAGTCATCTCTGTACTCTGGGGGTTATTTTGGCCAACCAGCCACCTATTGTTCCATGTTTTTGTCATTTGTGGGTAACAGTTCTCACTATGGTTCACTGGAGCCCCAAAGCTTTAGGATCGGCTTCATAGTCCTTTCCAGACTGAGAGATCCCAATTACCTTCTTTCCTGATGTTTTTTGTTTTTTGCATTTCAGCATGATGATTAAGTTTTGAGGATGATTTGGTGTACTTCACTTTGTCAGGCAGGTCTTATTTAAGTGATGTCTTGATTGAGAACAGGTGTGGCAGTGCTGAGGCTTGGGTGTGGCTCCAGACGTGAACTCAGGTGTGATAAACCACAGTTAAATTATGTCTGAACAGCAGGGGCCGGGGAGGCAATCACTTTTTCACAAAGGGCCATGTAGGTCTGACATTTTTTCTCCCGTAGTAACAAACATCTTTATTTGAAACCTGCATTTTGTGTTTACTTGTTTTGTCTTTGACTAATTTTTAAATTGGTTTGATGTTCGAAACACATAAGTGTGACAAACATGCAAAAAAACAAAACAAAAAAAAAAAGACAGAAAATCAGGAAGGGGGGTGGTTTGGTTTGACACATAATTTTTTTCACAGACATTTGATTCTGATACTTTTTGTAACATTCATTTTAGGTTCATTTTTATCCTAACACAAATGACTTTGGTATATATCATTTTATTTGGAGTAACCACACTTAGTTGCAGTGGAATATTGGTAGATTATAGGAACTAGCACATCTCTAGGAAGATCTGCATCCATACAGGAAAAACATGACCCAAAACGTAGATTTAACAATGTAGGAGGGGTCATAGGTGGACCAATAAGCAGCCACCCCTCCCCCTCCTCCTCTGAATCTAAAACTTGACAGGTATGTTGATAACCTTAGCTTTACAAACGTGAATGTGTCTCCTTTGCTCTGAATATTTTTGAAAGTATGGTTTTGAACTGATGAGACTGGCTGCAGTGCTGGGGAAGCAGGAGAAGCTAGTGGCGGCTAACGGCTGTTGTTGCTGTTCGCTCAGGAGGACAGACAGGCTGCCTGCTGCCAAGCTGCAGAGCGTTGTCACCATAAAAGTCCCCAACACACACACACACACACACACACACACACACACAAAAAAAGAGTCACTCAGTGGATAGGTTGACAACATCACTTATTTCGTACTGATCACAGTCCCATTCACTCCCTCCTCAAAACACTCTGCTGTCCTTTGGCTCCGCCCATTTTGTTGGAATTTTTCAATGTTTGCCAGGGGTGGGGCTTTCAGATGGGGATTAGTTACACTTTAATAAACCTGTGATAAAATAAAAATAATTTCACATTAAATGTGTGAATCATAATGTTTAAATATGGATTATATAAAGGAGATTTAGTTGAGTTTCAAGGTAACTGGAGGACCCCCCCCAAATCAAATTCTGTCCCTAAAGAGTCTGGAAAGATTTTATAAATGTAACACAGTGCTTCAGATTTGAAGATGTTCTGAAACCTCCTCTGCTTCGGAGGATCTCAGTTAAACCATGTTTCTTGGAATGGGGGGGGGATGGGCTGCAGGAAGGGCCCTTCCCAAATTCTTTTAGCTGCGGCCGCAGCCTACATGGCTGGCTGAGCACTGGGCTGCTGCCCCTGGGCCCTTCAGCCGAGGCACGATTTATGCGTCCTTTCTCGCTGGCTTATTGCTCAGATTCTCGTTGTCTCAGCGGTATCATATAGCCTCTGTGAGCTGCAGGCCGCGCTGCTGTTTCTGTCTGCTCAAAGAGCTGTGAGGCTGCGGCAGGCGGTGCACGCTGGGAACCAGTACGCTGAAAAACTGTGGAAAACGAGGCAGACTGAGGACCTTCGTTATATGCAGCCCAAAAATAGAAGTAAGAGGGGGGGAAAAGAGGCTCACTCCAGCGTTTCCAGGACCCTGGAGCAGAGTGCTGCAGCAGACCCCTCAGAGACTCTGGCGGTGGGGTGGAGAGACGTCAACCAATGGGGGCTGAGACGTTCAGGGTGTATGCGTGTGTGTGTGTGTGAGTCTGTGCGGCAAACTCAGCTCTTCCACAGCTCAAATCTCTTTCTTGTGGATGAGTCCAGAGATGGTCTCTCTCTCTCTCTTTCTCTCTCTCTTTCTCTGTGTGTGTGTGTGTGCATGCACATCTGCCAGCATGTGAGCAAATGGTGCAACCACTGCAGCCCCAGCTGAAGACAGACCAACGCTTGTTTCTGCCATTCCCTGACATGGTGTCTCCTCTCCCTTCTGTGTGTGTATCCGTGTGTGTGTGTGTGTGTGTGTGTGTGTGTGAGTGCGTGTGTTTGTCAGTGAGGGCCTTATTAATAATGATGTTTCCTTTGTATTGCCAAGAGCAACCTTACTTCCAGCTGATGTAATTGGAATTAAGAAAGCAAATCATAAACAGAATGTTCTTTTTTTTTTTTTAGTCAGTGGTTAATCGGCTCTTTACAAGATTATCTTTAATATAAATTAGCAAACCTACTTGTACACAGTTATCTAAGTCAACAAATTTACCATCACATCAACCTGATATGGATTTGTGTATCATGCTGTTCACAAACATTTCCATCACTCTGATCTTCCACTCGACTGTGACTTTGTGATGAGAAGATTTATGAGACTTTGTTGAGCGTTTTGTGAACTCCAGAACCATCCCAAACTTTTGTAATGTGAAGCACAATGCTGACCTTGAGGAACACTAGCCTGATCTCCCCCTTTCTTTAAAGATTAAAGTGATACACTGCCCTCTTGTGGTCAGAGGAGAAAAGAGCTTTTTATGACACAGTTGGATCATTGACAAAACTTTTTTTTTGTTGCTCTTTTCAATGAAGAAGCTGACTCGTTAGAGTACCTAGTGACAGGAAAACTTGAGATCAAACTTAATACTAACATACGTGTTCCTTTTTGGAGAACATCAGGCAAAGTGGGAATTAAAATAAATGTGTTAAATGAGTCCAAATTGTGGAGTACACTCCATAAAAATGTTTAAATGCAGTAGGTTTATGAAGATTACAACAGTACATCTTCAGAATAAATTCTATAATTTAGGAAAGCTGGTATATCTTCTCTTCATCTGTGCCACATTTGGAGCAAAATTCATGTGTGAGTTGAGTGAGTTGGTTGTGACCAATATACCAAATCCTATCCAATGCAAAGTAAACAAAATTTATTCTGTGAACGCCCTTGTTTGGATTGGATAATTGAAGTTGTAAGAAAAAGACAATGGCAATTAGAAATTTGTTAATTTAACAACAAAAAAAAAGACCATCACTAGTGCTGCAAAAGCCGATAATATGATTTTCTTCTTTCTCTTAAGCCACAGTTTGAAGGCATAGTTTGTAGAAATGATCTGATTATATCAATTGGGAAGAGATACTAAAAGACTCACTGTATTATAAATATATCATTACACAGGAAGTATGATCATCAATAAGGGTCAACATATGCAACAACAGGGCATTTTCCAGAAATATGGGAAAAATAGGACTGGACTGAAACGGCAGGGAGGTTCCCGACAGAAGACTGATGTTTTGTTTTTCCTCCACATATCAAACATGATCAACTTCAGTCAACATCCGTTATAAAGCTTCCCCCTTTTAGCTTTTATTTCTGAGCAGTTAGCATGAGCATCTGTTTTCAGTTTCTTTTGACTGAATTAAATCTCACAGAACCAGACCAAGATGAATGAATAACAAGATTAAATATTTACAGCAATAATTATTAGTTCCCTGTCATTTTCTCAAAGTCTTTGGTTTAAATGTAATTATTTTTTATTTGATTTGTCTTCAGATCTGCTTGCTTCTTTAAATTGTGAGACAGATGAGTCAGTGACCAGCAATTATGGAACTGATTACATATTTCCATTAATATATTTTGAGATAGTTTGTCACTGACACAAGAAATTAGAAACATAAAACTTCCAAGTACAAAAAACACACACACACACACACCGCCAGAGAGCGGGCTTTTAACGTTTTATCTCCCAACAATCAATATGTCAATGAATTGTTGCTGAGATCTCTACTAAAACTCGTTGAAGCTCATCCATAGATCATTGTCTTCATCTCTTTTAAACAGTTATGAGTGAATGAGGGGGAGAGACAGACAAAGAAAGTCCCCAAGCCAGCAAAGGAAATACTCAACATTTTCTGAGAAAAGTGCTGACGACGATGCAGGTATTTCATTCCCTCCACCAGATGGAGTAAGAACACAAACTAAAGAAAGGTTGAAATAATCACTTATTACATTCAGCTGCATGTTGTGCTTTTCCAGTGTATACAGTTGTCTTCTTCTGAAGTTGTGAGTAAAATTAAAATCTCTCTCTCACTGTTTTAAAGACTGACTTGGCTCTTGGACATTATGCTGGTCCGGATCAGCGCTTCTGGTTATCGTGACTTTGAGCCTATTTTTTCCAAGACATCCATTAGTTGTGGTTCTGCTTACACTCCTTAGTCTAATTTTTATAATAATTATTTCCCCATTTTCACAATAATCCTATTTGAACATTGCACTCCAGGTCACTTTAAATGCTTTAAAATATATTTTTCTTCCTGGACAAAGTCAGGTAACATACGTTATATAAGTGTCCTCAATCAATGTGTTCAGTATTCTAATTGCTTGATACTCAGTTTTTCAGATGTTTTTCTGTACCTAATGATCATGACTATTTTGATAATGTTGGGAATTGATAACATTTTTGAACTGCTTTGAGTATTATTTTATTAGAGTGGATAAATTATGCAACAAACTTCATCTTGAATTGTGCAGTCAAGTTTGAATTTAGTTTATTTAAAATCTTCACAAAATTGCAACTATACAGACGGGCTCAACTATAAACATGCATTCGCTAATATTTGGACTAATGTCCTTTAGAAAGTTGCAGAAAAATCATATAGTTTTTGTCGCTGTTAAGAACCTTCTGGCTTAATTCTGGCTGCGTAATTGACAAGTCAGTTTGTTAAGTTTATTTAAATTGATTGCTTTTCTCGCCATGGGTTATAAACACGCTCCACAATTAGACCTTGTCACAATTTGTTGAAGTCGTGGCTATGCCAGAAACATATTGTTGACCTTTTTTATTTCAAACCCGGTTCATTTGTGTTTGGGATCTTTTCCCTATTGGATCCAGAACAATTATTTACGAGTTCCAACCTTCTGACCCAAGCTGTCACCTTTAGAGGAAACATTTGGTTACAATTAATCAGTGTTTCATATTTTTGAGCCAGTATGTTTTTTTAAAACTGCGTGGGAAAATAAAGTTTCACGATAAATTAAAGCTTTTGAAAAAAAAAAAAAAAAAAAAAAAAAAAAATGAAATTTTTCAAAAGGTTTTTTTTACCCCAAAAAAGGGAACTTCAGGGGGTTTTT